>NC_064292.1:55819460-55842750 GCF_019186545.1 Solanum stenotomum
GGGACCTATAACTGCCATTTATCATATCCCTTTCTTTTATAGGCTCTCGGTCAACAGCTCTGACACCAAGCCCACCACTTCTCCTCGCTCCACCACCATCACCATCACTACTACCAGAATCACTCCTGCTTGACATGGACCTAAAACTCCCATTTGTCAAATCCCTTTCCTTTACATCCTTCTGTCTCAACCTACCCCTATCTCGACCACTCCTGTCATGAACTCGATCCCTATCAAAATCCCGATCCTCAGACCTAATTCTTTCGTAATCCCCCTTGGAGTAACCAAGCTCCCTCCGTGAAACCTCAAACTCAACTTCACGCCCCCTAAATTCATTATCCCTGTAACCACCATGTCTTCCAGCAGCCATGTAAACGTCTGTATCAAAGAAAACCCTAAATTCACCTATAAACCCTAACCTTAATTTCACAAATAAAATCAGCAAACCCAACAAACCCTAGCTCGATGAAAAATTGAGTTATTTGAAAACTCAATAGCAGATCTGGTAAAAACTAATCAAAATATATAAAAATCAATTGAAATTTTTTTCCCTAATTTTTTACCCCTTTTTATCGAATAGCTTGAAAAATTCTAAGACACGACAGATAGAGACAGCGAAGAAGCGAAACCCCTAGGAATCGAAGACTTTAGGGTAAATTTACGCTTTTTTCCGGAACGTTGTAGCTGAGATCGGAATACTTACCGGTGAATCGAAGCAACCAGACACGACGGCGGCGATGAAGCTTTAAAAGAGAGCGAGGGAGAGAGAATATGCGAGTTGTATTTGCAAATTCCCAATACGAAAGCGAAGGGAAAGTCACAGATCGCGTAAAGAGGAGTTTTAAGATTAGCTTCGACTTCAAGTATGTTAAAATTGCAAATTAGACCCTCTATGTTTATCAAATTGTTTATTGGAATTGAGAGAAGGACCATAATGTTTCTTACATGCTTGTTTAGCTCCATGAAATCTTTGCCACAAGTTTAAATTTCATTGGGTAACATTCCAAGGCTAATAGATATTTCTCTTTATTTATCAATATCAAAATTATGGAATTTGATATACTATACTAATATGTATGGGAAAAAAGTCTGAAATATATTTGAAGTTTGATCGAAATTGTTGTAACAATCTCAAGTTTTGAACAGGTGTATTTTAAAGATATATAAGTGCTCAGCTGGACAAGTTACTATTTATAACGATGCAATATTTATGATGTCCACGTGGACACTTATATATCTTTAAAATACACTATTAAATAGTGCAGGGGTAAATGAAAGGCATCATTCTAACCTAACTAATTTAACTGAAGGGTCTGCGAAACTATGATTCAGGTAAGGATTCAAATTACCTCAAAAGGAAGGTGTTAGACACCTTCGAGGTCCACAAATATGAGTCTCAACCGTATCTCATATATTTTTTGTGGAGATTAACATGTAGCAAACAAGGTCTATTATTTAATTATTTTAATTAAACTAAATTAAGTGATGAAACAAATATAAACAAGTAAGGCATTTAATACAAATTATTACTCTTGTATTAGAAAAGGCTTGTTCAACATGCCTGCTTCATTGCTCAAGGGTATTTTTGTCTTTTCAATTCTCTATAATGGCTAGGTGTCTTCTTCTTGTGTTATCAATTTTGTCTTTTCAATTCCTTATTGTAACGTGTCTTCCTCTAGTGATATCAATGTATGCATGTCTTCCTCCTCTGTTATCAAAGAGATGTATGCATTACTCTGTCTGTATTCTTCATTTATGCTCCACCGTCTGCACTTCAAAGTTCAATTCTTCTCTTCAGCATTCTCCAGGTAAGGTTTTTACATGTTTCAATTGAGTTTTTTTTGTGTCATCTTCCTTTTCGTCAAAGTCGAAGTTCCAAATTTGATATGGGTGTGTGAATGTTTGCTTATTTTTCCATTTGGGGTTGTTATTGATGTTGGATTATCCTTTTGGTTGGGTGATTAAATTTGATCTAGGTGTGTGAATATACCAAATTTGATTTGGGTATGTGAAAATTTACTTACAAAAGTCCCAATAATTTTAATCCATATGCTTTCAATTTTGGTTGGGTGATTATGATTTCCGTGTTGTATTTTGAATTCCCATTTCAGATTTTTGGTTGTCTTCCTCTGTTCATATATGAAAAACCCATATATTCTCACATGCAGTAAATTTTGGTTGTCTTTTCTCACATGTAGTATCAATTTGGTCTTTGAATTTTACTTTGTGGTTTATTTTAGTTGGATTTTCTTTATCAAAACTCTTTTCACCTTCCTCCGTTCATATACGGGTTTTTTTATCTAAATTAATTTTCTGAGTTTTTGTGATGTTCGATTTTCCTTGTGTTTTGGAAGTCCCAATAAGTTTAATCGTTATGGTTTCAATTTTGGTTAGGTGATTATGATTTCCGTGTTCTATTTTGGATTTCTGTTTCAGATTTTTGTTGTGTTTTCTCAGATGCAGTAACTTTTTTTTATCAGAATTCTTATAAACTTCCTCTGTTCATATATGGATTTTTCATCGGAATCAATTTTTTGAGTTCTTATGGGTTTAGCTTGGAGTTTCTTCACCTTATTGCATTGCAGTTGAACACCTTGTGCTCTCTCACATCCGTAGTAAAGCGATTTGAGAAGTAGTTAGCGCCTTTTTTGCAAAGCCGAGTTTTTTAATTTCCAGTAGTCTCTCTCAAATTTAAGGTATTATTATATTCTTTCCTTAAGCTTAATTTGAGGTTCTAGAGGAAGGAACTAATAGGTAAAGCACTAGACTTTTGTTATATCTTTGATTTTTCTTTTGTGGAATTTAGGGAAAATGGAATTGTCAGGTTTCTTTTTATTTAAATTTGGCTTCTGAAATTAATAAGTGAAATTTCATGTAAATAGCGAGGGATGACCCGTGCTTAGGGATCATCGAATAAATGAAATCTCATATAAATACTAAGGCAGGGCCAATACTTAGAAAAATTGTATATCAACTGATTTCGTGGAAACACAAGAAAAACTTGAAATGCCCATGGAACCCATGACGTGTTATTAAACTACTTTAGTCCCCCTTTTGTTATGTAGGAAAAGAGTGTATTGAAACCAATAACTTTATTGTTTTATTTGTCTAAGCTTTCATAAATTTACATGACTACACAATAATATCATATGTTGAAGGTGAAGTATAACAGATGTTATTTGATAGATACAAATTATAAAAAATACTAAATTCATTCTACAATTATTTTCGCGTGCAGGGTGAAGTTAAGGATTTGGGAATTTGCAAATACAACTCGCATATTCTCTCTCCCTCGCTCTCTTTTAAAGCTTCATCGCCGCCGTCGTGTCTGGTTGCTTCGATTCGCCGGTAAGTATTCCGATCTCAGCTACAACGTTCCGAAAAAGAGCGTAAATTTACCCTAAAGTCTTCAATTCCTAGGGGTTTCGCTTCTTCGCTGTCTCTATCTGTCGTGTCTTAGAATTTTTCAAGCTATTCGATAAAAAGGGAAAAAAAATTGGGGAAAAAAATTTCAATTGATTTTTATATATTTTGATTAGTTTTTACCAGATCTGCTATTGAGTTTTCAAATAACTCGATTTTTCATCGAGCTAGGGTTTGTTGGGTTTGTTGATTTTATTTGTGAAATTAGGGTTAGGGTTTATAGGTGAATTTAGGGTTTCCTTTGATACAGACGTTTACATGGCTGCTGGAAGACATGGTGGTTACAGGGATAATGAATTTAGGGGGCGTGAAGCTGAGTTTGAGGTTTCACGGAGGGAGCTTGGTTACTCCAAGGGGGATTACGAAAGAATTAGGTCTGAGGATCGGGATTTTGATAGGGATCGAGTTCATGACAGGAGTGGTCAAGATAGGGGTAGGTTGAGACAGAAGGATGTAAAGGAAAGGGATTTGACAAATGGGAGTTTTAGGTCCATGTCAAGCAGGAGTGATTCTGGTAGTAGTGATGGTGATGGTGGTGGAGCGAGGAGAAGTGGTGGGCTTGGTGTCAGAGCTGTTGACCGAGAGCCTATAAAAGAAAGGGATATGATAAATGGCAGTTATAGGTCCCAGTCAAGCAGGAGTGATTCTGGTAGTAGTGATGGTGATGGTGGTGGAATGAGGAAAAGTGGGCTTAGTGTCAGGGCTGTTGACCGAGAGCCTGGGGAATTGTCTAGCGAGAGTGGGTCTGATGGGGCTATTGAGTCAGACCAGAGGACCAAGAATGCCGGCAATGGGAATCAGTCTTCTGTACAGAGCAAATTAGACCCAATTTTTTTCCCAATTTTTTTTCCCTTTTTATCCAATTATTATTATTATTATTATTATTATTATTATTATTATTATGTTTATTATTATTATTATGTTTATTATTATTATTATTATTATTATTATGTTTATTATTATTATTATTATGTACACACACCTGATAGATACATGAAAACTTACTACAAATATAGTGAAAAATTATTAACATGTTAAGATACATCAGACCTTACGGAATATAACTCAAATACATAATTGAAGCCCTATTCATAAAATAGTACTCAGAAATATGAAGACTTACTTTAGATACAGTGAAAAAAATACATTAACATGTTCAGATACACCAAAACTTCCAGGATTTTATAAATTTATAATTCAAATACATAACTCAAGTTCTATTCACAAAATCTTACTCAAATACATATGTATAGTTGACAGATATATGAAGACTTATTTTAGATACAATGATAAAAAATTAAAAAAATCAAATTTCTTCCAATTTTTTCGAGCATCAAAATTTTTTTCCACAGATACATGTGATCTTAACTCATATACATGTATACATTGTCAGATACATGAACTCTTAATTAGATACGTATGCATATTTAGTCAGTTACATATTTTAATCACTGTCTCTCCTCCTCTACCCTTTGTCTCTCTCTTCTACCACCTCCAACTCCGATGAAAACTATACCAAACTAGTGAGGGGGCGTTCGGTCAGCCATAACAATGATGGACTGAAACTTTACTCCACCAAATCAACAAAAAGCATGATTTATGGGATAGATTAGCATGTGGTTTATAAGTCTAGACTAATTTTTAGGGAGTGGTATATCTCCATATATCTTAACTCAATTACAATAGAAAATCTTAAATAGTGGGATGTTAGGTAATTATTTAAAAGTTTAGGTAGAATTATTATATATGGTATAGATGTTTAATCCTAAAATTTTGTTGTCTAAATTAATTCATGAGAAATTCAATTCTAAAAAATTTCTCGAATGTTATATATAGTTATACTCCATGCGTCCTATTTTATGTGGCCCCTTTCCATTTTAATTTGTCCCAAAAAGAATATCACTTTACTATAATTAGAGATAATTTTACTTTAAATTCTTCTTTTACCCTTAAAAAAACAATTTACAACCACACAAGTATTTAAGAATTATTTTAAACATCAAATTTCCAAAGTATTTCTTTTTTTCTTAAACACCATATCAAGTTAAAAAGTGACATAAAACAAGACGGGGAAAACATGAAAGAAAAGAAAATTATTGGTAATGAAATCAATTAATAAAAAATTAAAATTTTATACGAGTTAGATATGACTCATTATTTTGTTCATTTTGAGTCATTTCATCTCAACTAGAGTAACCTTTGAGCAGTTATCATCTTAAATCATTTTGATTTAATTCAAATTTTAACTTAGCTCACTCATTTGTCACCTTTAATTTTTTTCAACATCTAATTATATAAAACTTGTTTTTGTATAAATTTTGATAAATATAAAATTAAAAAAATAAGATATAATATTAAAAAAAAATTATGACATTTGAAGATAATGATGTCCATTCTACGTACTTTGTATATTTCTCCATCTGCCAACATTAGCATCCTCTTTATATGATAATCTTCTAGACATGCATCATCATCTCCTTCAGAAGAAACCGCACAAGGAGTAATTTCAGGTAGTCCGTGTTCGTTTATTTTCACCTGCCGCACAGACAACATCGTCTTCATCTCAAATAAACTGAGTCTGTTGTCGATGGTTTGTGCTAATTTACAGGATGGTGCTAGCAGAAATAGATTGAAGGTTTGGTTGAAGAAAAGACGGATTCCTTAAACAGTAGGTCAGAAGTTTGAAGCGTGCAAGTGGAGCGGGTTGACAACAGAATTTTGTCATTGGATGGGGAGGCGGGCGGACTTCGCCATCCCTTGACGACAGCAACAGCCACGAGAACTTCTCACAGACACTGCATAAAGAGACTTGAAGCACAACACTGCAAATGTGTTGTACACAGGACAACATTCTGTTACTTGGTTCAACATTTATGATCGACACCAATTCCATCCTAAGTTGCAACACAACACTGCATGACATTAGATATTGATGAAATATGAAGGTGATTTAGTTACAAGCATATTCAAAAAGAGAATCAAGTCGGCTTATAATAAGTAGCATACGATTTTTCCTCTTCAAGGAGTGTGTGCTATCAGCCACATTCATCTTGCCTCTCTACAGCTTTCCTTTCTCCTTCTCTGATTGAGAAGTTCTGCAGACACGGTGACCAAAACATGCAAGGAAGGACCTCCACAAAATCAAGTAGAGATGACTATCAAAGACCAAGTGTAACAGTACCCAGTAAAATATTTTAACTGCTATATTTATTTAACCATCCTTCTGCAACATTTGGACGTCTTTCAAGCACCACTGTGGAACATCCATCTCCCATTTCATAGCCCTTAAAACATTCCAGAATAACAGACTAACTTCAAGTAGCTATAAAACTTGTATCAATTTCTCCCTAGTCTGGACTGATTACACTTGAAACATGTCCGTCCACCCACTTTTCCCTGCTAGTAGATGAGCTTCCGGGCTTATGAATCTAATGTTCCTGCCTCAAACCCCACAAGAAAATTCTTAGGAAAAAATATGAGCATACGTGGTTATACAAGCCTTTACTCGTCTATTTCCAGCCCCTTCTGGCAGGCATTTGCACCCAGGCTCACCTGCTCTTTCTGGTCTGAAACAAGTTGAGGGAGTGGGTCGGGGTTATGGTTTAAAAAAAAAATTGAGAAGCACAACCAGGGTCTTCACCACTAGTAATCCACCCCCTCCATCCAAAATAAATATCATTACAAAAAACAGAAGTCGCAAAGTGAAATTTCAAGACTCAATGCAAGTTGTTAAAATTGAACAAATGAAAATGTCAAGACTTCTCCCAGTTGCAAGGATTCAAGGCCAAGAGTTTATACATGTCTTTTGCAGAGAAACAATTCAAAGAATGACAGCTTCGCAGTTTGGATTACAAACCAAGTAGGGTTATTGAAGTCCCTTATGATGCCACCAGAACACAAATAAAAACTAATCAACAACAGGGGTGGAGATATAACACTAGCTCCTTCCAGTAATCAACTTACAAAAATCCCACTTGCAACAAACCAAGAAATACCCAGTTTGCCTCTTAAAGAATGTATACAAGGGATGGTAACAGCAAAACGATGTCATCTTTCCACAATACAGAAGATTTGAAAGAAAGTATCAAAAATCAATGAGGACAGATCCATTATAGGCTCAAATAAGAAACTCCCATCTAAAAAAGAATGCACAAGATATCAAAACTTAACATTTGTACATCTTTAGCAGATGAGGCAGTAAAGTACCTTTACTGGCTTGGGCAGAGAATACGAGTATCTGAAGTACGGAAAATAAATTTGAAATTCTATGTATGCCAGGTTGTAGATAAGCTCCTCAACCTGCTTTCCTTGATACTGCAGTGACATTTATAGATTTTAATTCTACATCAAAAACTGAAAATTTCCTAACATAAAATACAAAAAGAAACCAAAAAATGTAGACCCGTTGTTTGGCATGCAAGCCAAAAGGAACATGGGTATCCATGTTCTCAACAAATGAGATAGAATAAACCGTAATACAAAAGTCAGAAACAAAAAATGGAAGCAACCTCCAAGGCACTACCTATATATGGAATCATGCTAAAGGAAAAACAAGGGTAACCAAATGCATCAAGGAATGAACTACTTGCAATTTAGATAGTGTCACAGCAAGAAAAACGAATCAACATTTCCTTCCAAACGGAAAAAATATATTTTTTTCAAGTAACTAAGTCAATAGTACTTTCAAGATCAGGTCTTGTTTCATCTTGCTTGGCAAAACTTTGTTAATTAGAAACCGGGTGATGCTTTCAACCAAAGAAAATGGTTGGTCTTTCAACCCAAGTCCAGCATTTTGAAATAATCTTTGAAAGAAACAACTTAAACCAAAATCTTAAGATAATAATGTCATCCATGGTTAACTTCCATTATCAGCATTCCACCTAGCAGTCAGTAACTTCAGAACCCCATGTAGATAAGAGAGGTAACTATAGTTGGTCCCTAAAACATGCAATGATTCTGAAACAAATCCTACAGAAAAAAATTAATCGTGCAGCTTGTTCATAATATCACAATATAACCTTTAAATGATTTTGAAAACGTCATCACGACTTCACATCACATTTGAATGACATCACTAAGACATGTACAGGAATATGTAGTCATTCACTACTAAGGTTTGTCCCAAAAAACAATGGAACATGTGATATTTATGCGTCCTAATCCCTTGTGATCCAGACAATGATGTGCAACCTGCCCAAGAAGATGGAAAGGGCCAGACGAAAAGTATGGAAGTAAACAATAATGAAAAGTCAAAGCTGTGAACATGGAGAGCAGTAAAACATTCGATGTTGACGGGAAAGCATATATGTCATCCTTGATTACTATCCATGTATTCAGGTCCAATAATTACCTTCTTATGTGCAATAGTTTCATTGAAATTCTTCATCAATGAAAAAGCTAAGAATTCCCCATCAGCTTTACACCACCATCTCTTGCAAACAGAATATGAAAATTAAAATCGACATACTAGAAGTACGAAACCAATCCATATGTTTAACAAAATCAATTTCAAGATCATTGTTTACACTGCCAATGGGAAATATGCTACATACACGAGTTTCAATTGAAACTGTTCCTTAACAGGTAAGCTCACTATGCCACCCCTGCCATGCAAGCAGTTCCAGAGATTTTGACAAGGCACCAGAGCCCAGTAGGTCAACCTGCAACAGATCTGATAACGCATAGCCAAAAGAATTGTTTCTTGATCTAATTGTCAGATAAGCCTGCTAAAAAACAGCTGAACTGATCGTCTAGCAAACAATTTTTGCAACTTCCTTTAAGTGCATGGCTCTAACCTCAACCACATCAACCCATGAGTATAAGAGAAAGCAAAACTCAAACAGTTACTGAGCACTATTCACTTATCTTAGCCAAACAATCCACCAGTTCCCAACACCCCTTGCTTCAGTTCCTTTCTTCGCTGCTCCTCAAGAGGATCTGGACTCTTCATTACTCTTCGCACACGCCTAAAAACAACACAAAGAACATCAAATAACAGTCCAAGGAACTAACCGAACTGCCATATGAAAATTAGCACTGAAAGGAGATTTACCTATCTTGTGCATGCTGTGCAGGGAAAGTAGGCATGAATTCTTTAGACTTGGGGAGAGGAACTTCACGAAACCACTCATGGTTCAACGCAGCATCGGCAGATAGTCTCTGCAATATGTCATATAAACATCAATATCAAAAGAGGTAAAAACAACATAAAAAAAAATTTAGAAGTTCCCAAATGTTATTGCCATCACCTTTGCAGGATCATAAGTCAGAAGCTTATTCAACAGGTCAAGGCCAGACTCTGATAGATCTGGTTTTCCCATGAAGGATGTTGTAGGGCTTTGAAATTTATTTCTTAAATTATTAAACCTGTTACAAACAAATCAAATGGTTAGTAGAAACATGAAAATATTTCTCCACCATAGATTGTCATCAGAGGAGGCCAGAAAGCCAAACCAGAATCACCCAAAGCTGGAAGCCTGGGAAAACAGCGGCAAAAATAAAAACATGAATCTCTGGCCGACAAGAGAAGCAATAGAATATAGAAGAAGATAATACTTACTGATGCTTTACAAAGTTGACCTTCACCCCAGGAAGCTTGGAAAACCCTGGCCAAATCGTCTCATTAGGGGTGCCAAGAATTCTGAATATCTGGTAAGAAAAACCACAGAAGTATATTAAGAAGACTTCAAACTCATGGTAAATGTCATCAAAAATCAAGTAATTCTCCATCAGCAGCTAGAAAGATACCTTGTCAATTTGATCAACTTCTGATTTCCCATTGAAGAGTGGTTCTTTGCATAGCATCTCGGCCATGATACAACCAAGTGACCACATGTCAATTGCAGTAGAATATTGCTTGGCTCCCAACAGAAGTTCTGGCGCCCTGTATGCATAAAAAACTAATCAATCACTGGCTAAATAGAAGCCAGCTAGGCAAGAACTCAATAGAAACCTTCATCTACATACAGACACACGGCAATAGAAGTATGAGTATCTACTTAAATCTTTTCAGATTAATGAAGAATAAAAAATGAAACTCACCTGTACCACAAAGTAACCACCAAATGAGTGTATGGTTTCAAGGGGCTCCCATATTGACGAGCTAAACCAAAGTCACAAATCTTCAACTCACCTTGGTTGTTTAGAAGCAAATTTGAAGTCTTCAAATCTCGGTGAAGGACCCAATTATCATGAAGATACTTGACACCATGCAAAAGCTGGAGCATAAGACATTTGACTTCACTTTGGGTAAATGGTTTTTTCATTGTCTCCATTAATGCCTTCAGATCATGTTCCATGTACTCCATCACCATAAAAATACTGTCAAGACTGCTTCCTACAACTACTTCTTTGACATCTACAATTGAGGGGTGATGAAGAGAAAGAAGAATGTTAATCTCCCTGAGAGATGTCAGGGGAAATCCTTCTCGTTCCTTCTCCATCTTAACCTTCTTTAGTGCAACAATTTCTCCTGTCTTCTTATCTTTAGCTCTGTAAACAACCCCATAAGTGCCTTCATCTATCCTGTTAAGCCGCTCGAATTCATCGACGCTTCTACACCCCTGCAGCATGTTTACGCTCCTTTGTGGAGGAAGCACAGCCTCCGGTGTACCACGAGAATCATGTTCATCTTCAGATTCTGTATCTGAGCTAACACTAGTCCCATCATAATTGCGGTCCTTATCCACATCCATCGAGTCATTCTTATCTAATTCATTGCCCTGGTAACTCTCTCTGCTGCAAGACCTAATATGTTCATCAGAGTCTGAAGACCTCGTTCTATTTCCTCCGGAGCCTTCTCTCTTGAGCTCCTCATATTCTGGAGTTAGTGATTTCCTGCGTCCACCCATTTCAGCTGACTGGGAAACTGCTCGTCGCTTTTTCAATAGGGGCGTATCATCACCTGAAATCTCACCTTCATCAGCTGGAGAGTCAGCATCAGTTGCCCATCGAGATGATCTTATAGTCGGCACGGGCACATATTCCTCATCTTCTACTTTCCTGGTTTCCTGACTGGGCAATTGCTCCTCATCAACAGGTGGAGAACATATGTCAACTGGAGATTCATGAGATGCATCCATAAGTAAACCAAGTGCTGTATTTGTATTACTTGGGGATGGCTCCATACTGTGAACATTATTAGTGTTCAACAGAGAGACCTGCTCAACCCTTTCAGGGGGGAAATTAGCCAACTGGCCAGATGACTTTGGCAATGGAGGCGGAGGAGGTAGCTTAGCAGCTGCTGGTGAATTTCTACTCTTTGACATTCTATTCACTTCCTTATCTTCCCTATCCCATATAATTGGAGAGAATTTTCGTTTCTTGCTCTGTACAGAAGACTGATTCCCATTGGCGGCATTCTTGGTCCTCTGGTCTGACTCAATAGCCCCATCAGACCCACTCTCGCTAGACAATTCCCCAGGCTCTCGGTCAACAGCCCTGACCCTAAGCCCACTTCTCCTCATTCCACCACCATCACCATCACTACTACCAGAATCACTCCTGCTTGACCCGGACCTATAACTGCCATTTATCATATCCCTTTCTTTTATAGGCTCTCGGTCAACAGCTCTGACACCAAGCCCACCACTTCTCCTCTCTCCACCACCATCACCATCACTACTACCAGAATCACTCCTGCTTGACATGGACCTAAAACTCCCATTTGTCAAATCCCTTTCCTTTACATCCTTCTGTCTCAACCTACCCCTATCTCGACCATTCCTGTCATGAACTCGATCCCTATCAAAATCCCGATCCTCAGACCTAATTCTTTCGTAATCCCCCTTGGAGTAACCAAGCTCCCTCCGTGAAACCTCAAACTCAGCTTCACGCCCCCTAAATTCATTATCCCTGTAACCACCATGTCTTCCAGCAGCCATGTAAACGTCTGTATCAAAGAAAACCCTAAATTCACCTATAAACCCTAACCCTAATTTCACAAATAAAATCAGCAAACCCAACAAACCCTAGCTCGATGAAAAATCGAGTTATTTGAAAACTCAATAGCAGATCTGGTAAAAACTAATCAAAATATATAAAAATCAATTGAAATTTTTTTCCCCAATTTTTTTTCCCTTTTTATCGAATAGCTTGAAAAATTCTAAGACACGACAGATAGAGACAGCGAAGAAGCGAAACCCCTAGAAATTGAAGACTTTAGGGTAAATTTACGCTCTTTTCCGGAACGTTGTTGCTGAGATCGGAATACTTACCGGCGAATCGAAGCAACCAGACACGACGGCGGCGACGAAGCTTTAAAAGAGAGCGAGGGAGAGAGAATATGCGAGTTGTATTTGCAAATTCCCAATACGAAAGAGAAGGGATAGTCACAGACCGCGTAAAGAGGAGTTTTAAGATTAGCTTCACTTCAAGTATGTTAAAATTGCAAATTAGACCCTCTATGTTTATCAAATTGTTTATTGGAATTGACCCAATTGGATACAGGTACGGTCCCTCGCTTTGGTCTCCTTGTGCATTTAGACTCCTACAAATTATTTACACTTTATTAATTTGGGATTTTCTTTTCTTCACAGATGAAACAAAAATATATAAAAACCAGCAATTATTGGGGTTTTAATTTTTAGGAAACAAAAGATCATGGACAATATCACTGTATTTTTCATCAATCATATCAGGGAAATAATATGAAAACATTCATTACCAATCAGACACTCCATAATATTATTATTATTTCTTGCATAATAATTCATATATTATTGTTTCTGGATTACAAACTCTTTAATATTACTTATATTTGATGTATATGTATATTTTAATAATAAAACATTAAAGTGTATAATAATTAGTGGATTTAAATGGAGAAAGTGATGACATTATTCTTTATAACTCGTGTAATCATATGACATATTTTCTGTTAAAATGGATGAGAAGTATTATATTGTGTTTATATTTTGAGGATTATTTAGTGTAAAAAAGAGTTGAGACCCTAAAAAAATTAGAAGGTGTGTTTGGTATAAAGGAAAAGAAATTTGTGAATTGATTGGACAAAATTTGTTGAATTTTTTTTTTCTAGAAAAACAAGTTCCTCAAAAATGAGAAAATGATTTCGCTAATGAAAATTGGAAAACAAGTTTTATTAGTGACATTTTATGTTTATTGTATCCTTTCATCCACTCACCTAACGCCCTCAATCCTTGTCCTTTACCATCTACCCCCGAGGCCCTACACCCACTCCCTCTCAATCCTATGATTTTTGCTAGATTACATATAAACGCTCTTGATTAAAAAAAATTTAAAAATCTTACTTGCCAAACACTAGGAAATAAATAAAAAATCAATTTGTTTTTCAAGAAAAATATTCTTCTTTGTACAAAATATATTCTAAGTCTCCAACTTATAAACTATACAAACGAGAGTATTTTATGTTGAAGGAAATATGTTCTATTGGTGAAACTTTTGACTCTTCAACAAATTTAGAATTTTATTCTCGAGGAGACATATCAAAAGTTATATTGATAAATTAATTAAAATTATATCGCAGTTTAAATCTCCTTTTGGAAAGAAAAAAAAAAGCAAAACATTGAATATTTATTTATTCAATTTATATTTTAGCGGTCATTTGTATATTCATCAACACTTACTATCATCATTACTTTATTGTCAAAGTCAAAGATACATTGTAAAAATCCCTTATTACAACTTCTAGCATGTGAATCTATATATAATATAAAGGAAAAACATAGGCATATGGCACCTCTGTATGACCTTCATTCTTTTTTTTCTTTTTTTGAGATTTTTTTTCTTAATTCTTTTTATTAAATATTTTATTTATTAAATTAAAAAAACAATCATATTTACTATTCTAATTTAATCTAATGAGTTACAAAATCCCTCCATCTATTCATATTCTTTACTTAAATAACATGTTTCTTCAACTTATCCTTATGGATTATCAAATCTATAAATTACAATAATTCATGGAGATGTTGAATATTCATTTTTCATTTTTCTCATTCTTTCTTTCTATTAGTGTAGTTTTTTTCTCATTCTTTCTTTCTAATAGTCTAGTTTTTTTTCTCTTTTAAAAATAAATAAAAATTATTCTTCATCTTTTCCATAAGAAATCATAGAAAAGATAGTGACATGATATGTTCATCACTTTAATGAAGATCAAAGATATATTCTTCAAAGATTCATTATAAAGAGAGTTCTCGTTAATTTAGTACAAGATCATCAAAATGAAGAAGGAAGTTTAATTATGTTGAAAGATTCAACAAGAGAGATGATCATATTAGTATGAAGTTTGAATGCTTCCAATATTTAAAGATTCATTAATGTATTGTTTTGATTTCAATATTCTAAAATTTTGCCATGCTTGAAAATATATTATCTATGATACATTTCTTATAGCTATTACATATTGTTGTACTTAAAAATCTCATAGAGAAATGAAGTTGCACCTCTCTTTGGCCAAAGATTCTATTTATCTTTTTTCCACAATTTTTCATATTTTTATATTTACTTATTATTGTACAAAAAATAAATATATCAATTACTACTCCTCTATTTATTGTTATACTTAAATGTCTGAAAAATTATTTACACTCATTATTATTCTTTGTTACAAAAAATTAAAAGTCTCAATATTTATTGCTTTAATATTTCAAGATATTTGTTTATTTTTTTATTGTATTTTTTTTTCCCTTTCACTTTTGTTAAACACAATGGAGTTGTACAAAAAGAGAAGAAGTTGATTTGCTTGCTTTCCTAATAAAACTTAAACACCCAACAAATGTTGAATAGTTCACGAGTTTTTTTTTTGTCTTCATTATTTTATTTTTTCCTTCTTTTATTTATTTTAAAATTCTTATCTCTATAACTTATACCTAATTGAACTTTTACTTTAATTAATATTATTAACTCTTTTTATTTAAATTTTTATATTCATAACCCTCCAACTATTTAATTTCAAAATTTAAGATACCTTATGATATTAATTTCTTCAATTTTGTCTATGTAAATTCATATTATTTTTTTAATTACATTCCTACTCAAGATTATTATTTTTATTCCATATTTGAAAGAGTGATATTCTATATTATTGTTATAGTATCAGATTTATACTTTAGTTTGACTCCATAAAAAGGCTCTTGGATATGGATAGAAGGGGTGCCTAATAAAAGCTCAAAAATAATTGCATCATCTTTGTTTTTGTGATTAAGGACTTGACAAAATTGTATTGTTATTTTTCTCTTTTTACTTACTTTTTCGTATGTTGTTTCTCTCTATATATTTTTTAAAAATTTAGGTTCTTATAAATTTTTTAATTTTACTAAATTACATTTTCATTTAGGCTCAAATTAAATTAGTTATTTGTAACTTTGTCAGAACACAACTAACTACGCTAATAGACATTTAAATTTTACTACTCATGGCTCAAAAAAGACATATTAAGTATTGAAATACGGAATTATTAGATATTTCTTATGGTGAAGAACCATTTAAATTTGTTCATTTCTTTTACTTCTAATGAATCACCATAATAATATAAGATATATACGAAAAATTAGCAATAGAGGCTTATTTAGATGATAATGAAAAATAGAGAATAATAATTATTTAGACGATAATAATAAGAGAAAAAACAAGGACAAAAAAAGGATTAAATATCGAAGAAGAAATGAATTATAGAAATATTTATCTCTATTTCCTCCTATTTTTATTTTCATCATTTATTGTTCCGAACTAAAGGAAAATTCATCGGATAGTAAATTTATCATTTGACAAAAATAAGAAAAAAAATCAAGTCCTTAAATATGTTTATCCGAATTTTATGTATTAACATCATAATATATGAATTTTTTTCTTAATAAATTAGTCTTTTATTTTTTAAAACATTTGATAATAAAAATGCAATTCACTTAAGCTTTAATTCTACAAAAATATTTGTATTGTGATTTTATCATTTTTCTTATTTCTATAATTGATTTTTTTTTATTTCTGTATCATATATAATTATTTTTTAAAATAAATTTACATATATATTTCATAACTGCGCGAAGCACGGCCAAATTCCCTAGTTAAATGATATGTTTAGGTCAACTTCTCCAGATTGACTTGTAATATAGATATCACCCAGGCTGTAATGTTGCAACCGATCGGATAATGTATCGTATTGTATTATGTTATATTGTATTGTTTTAATAAATATAATATTTGAATAGAATGTATCGTTCTCTGTGTTATATAATATCACACATCAGAAATTTGAATGATAAACATATAAGAAAAGTAGGATACAGGCTAGAGCTATTATGAAAAGGTAGGGTAAAGCATAAAATAAAATCATTAAATAATAAATAAAGATATATAAAATGAGGGAAAAAAATACTAAGGTAATAACGCGATCACACCAAATTGATCGTTACTTATATAAAATGAGACTTTTCATCGTCACCTAATGGTGGATCTAAACAATACGATATAATAAAACTTAAGTAACAATTAAAACAAACATTATACTTAAACTAACAATATAATATATACAACGAGTAACAACCATCTAAACATTGTACTTAGGTGGTATCAAAGGTTACAGGATAAAACAAAGACTTCAACATTGTAAACTTTAGAGTTTGCATTTGTCATTACACTAATGATAATGGCGAATTCTAAATTTAAATTTCATAGATTCTGTTTTTAAAGTGCTCAATACTTTATAAGTTCAAATGTATTATATTTTTTGAAATTCTCATAAATTTTCACATACATATGTTATGCTATATGTTAAAAATATTAGGTTTAGATGAATTTACATATATAAAGAGCTATATCCACCTCGTTTATACTGCCTAGCAGGGTGTCAAACGTGGTTTACTTATACTAATCGTTTATAAAAACTTATTTAATTCAAACAAATCAAGAATATTTCCATGTAATGACTACTACACAATCTTTTTATCTTTTTTAGCATCTTGTATTATCACTGCTTATAGAAAGAGAGAAAGAAAAATTCATTGGCCTGATCTGTCATGGGGAAATGGTCTGTTTCATGAGGCATGATAGATACTCCGTCAAACAATACAACAAAATGTATGCAAGCACTCCCATTAAATGTTTAAGATCAAACAATACGGCAACAAAGTTTTATATTCTTGACTTCTTGGTAAAGTGTTGAAGTGCTTGAAAAAGAATATACTTTCGAAAGAAATATTTTAATTCTAATATATTTTGAGGTGATATTTTAAAAGTAAAAAAATAATGAAAAATTAACTAAATCATACTAAGACCGAAGAAAAATCAATATGATTGGGATAGTTTTTAAAAAAATCAAATTTTGATTATACATTATAAAATACTCAAAAAATTAAAATAGTATAATTTTTTAAAAGTAACCGACCGAGCCGTTCCATTTACACTCTAATGCATTCTTATGATAGAAAAATTAGAAAATATGGATCCCTAATGCATTCTTATGATAGAAAAATTAGAAAATATGGAGTTGGGATTTTTGCAAACATGATCCTTCAATTTGATCTTCATGTGCATTCCAACTTGTACAATTCTTTGATCTTCACTAGATAGAATGTAAACACAATTTTTTTAAGCGTGCGAGATTGAAAAAAATCAAACAACTTTTGAGTAAGTTATCTTTTAACCGCGTAATAATATACATTGATTTAATTGTACAAAAAATTAATTTTCTTCTTATTATATCATGCATATTTTATTCTAATTTTATATTTGTTGTGAATCAAGTTATATCTGTAAAAGGCCTATGAATTAGAAGTAATGAAATAAGAAAAGATAGAGTAAATATGAGAATATTTTATTTAAGATTAGATTTAATTAGCGTCCGGTTAAAAGAAAGTATGGATTTGAATGATTAAATTATGTGTTTTACGAAGAAAATGTTGCAAAGCCACATAATTCATTATCTTTTCAAGCCAAGGCAAATAACAATCAAGATTGAAGGTGTAATCAAAGAAAAAATAAAATGAAAGAAGAGATAGCCCATAACTCATAAGTAGTCACTTTCTTGTTATATCCTTTATCAGTCATTAAAATGAATAATAAATGCTTATAAGTGATGGAGACAGATAATTCAAATAATTATTTCCGTTTAAAAAAGGATGATATAGTTTGACTTTGTACGTTGTTTAAGGAAATAAAGAAGATTTTTTAATTTTACTGTCCTAATTTAAATCTATGTCAAATATATCAAAATGTCCTTTAATCTTGTGGCTTTAAACATGTGACATGGATAATTGAAATTAAAGTGTTGTCGAGAAAAGAAATAGTTCTTTTCTAACAGACTAAAAAGAAAAATAGATATTTTTTTTAAAAAAATGTGTAATATTTTAAAAAATATATGGAGAATGATTGAAAAGGTGAGAACAAGATCAAATATAATTTAATTTAATTTGAATAATCAATTTACAATATCTACTACTTATATATAAGTGGCAATAAGTCTACATGAGACGGTCAACATGCCTGCTTGGCATAGGGGTAGTATTGGTATTTTGTAATTATGTTGCTACTAATCTATTGTACTTTATGCTATTGACCATGTACTTTTTTTAAATTAGACAAAACAATCATACTACGATTTTGTTCCTCTATACACTTTATATCTTGAGAATATGGGGCCTACTTCACAGGTGTTTAATTTTAAAGAGGTTGCTGGCATGCATCATTGCATAGTAACCGGAAGATTTGAAGTAATTTATATTTATGTTAGCACTAACTAATTATTATATGCAAAAATTTTAATGGTAGAATAAATTTTATCCACAGTAATTAAAAAAAAAAGATCCCCCAAAGTGAGAAAAAAATCAATTTATCACACAAATTTCCACAAAGTTATTGGAAGTTTGTTTAATAAAGAAATATTCTTCAAAGGTATTTTTTTTATAAAAACAATATAAAAGAAGTATTTTAAAGTGCAATCAAAATTTAAATTATTCGAATTTTTAAGAATGAGTTATATATGATATACTTAAATAATATTTAAAATTAGTCAAACAAATTAAAATAGAGAAAATATTTTTATACTCATAAATTTTAAAGACTTAAATAGTATTTTTTATTAATACCTCAAAATAACTAAGTTCATACTTAAGGTGCAACTTGGTTAAGAGACAAACTATATATAGAAATTCTAATTTAAAAATTAATGTTGCGAATTAGTAATGCAACAATACAAAAATTTTCACATAATTTATGAGAAAAATAACCAAATGTTATATGAATTAACAAATTTTTATTAATACCTCAAAATAACTAAGTTCATACTTAAGGTGCAACTTGGTTAAGAGACAAACTATATATAGAAATTCTAATTTAAAAATTGGTGTAGCGAATTAGTAATGCAACAATACAAAAAATTTCACATAATTTACGAGAAAAATAACCAAATGTTATATGAATTAACAATGACTTTTATGTATGTTGATTAAGTTTTAAGTGAAGAAAATAAAATACAGTAATTTTTAACATTGCTCTTCAATTTTTTTAGAAAATAAAGGACAATGTCCACTCACATAAGATTTTAGAGAAAGAAAAGCGAGATGATTTACTACTATCACAAATATTTATAATTTATTTTAAAAATAAAATAAAATTATTTAATCAAAATTACTTCAAAATTATTCTAAATTACTAATATTTATCAAGTATTCATTTCACAGTTAATATAAACGTTTACCGTCATATAAATATATATCAATTATTCAAATTTAAAATTTAAAATTATTTGAGTATCAATTAAAAATTAATTTATGAATAAATATTGGGCCCGAACTCTTCGTCACTAGTTACATATATAAATATGAATTTCATATATCGAGTAGATAGCATCTAATTAATTTATTTGTCGATATTGGTGGGAGTCTTGTTTCCCACCTTTCCCCTCCTTATCTTCTTCATTCCCTTATATTGCAAATACTATTATAAAATTTTAAAAAGTTTATTATAAAATTATTTTTTGACATAAGAAAAATGACAAATGTGTTCCTTGAGGAAAGTGATTTTTCGTTTTTTCTTTCATTAAATTAGTAAACTATACATGTGAATTTCGTGTATGATATGGTATATTTATTATCATAATGGGAGTTGGGTGGAGGTTGGAAATGGTCCTTTTAAAACATTAGTTTAATAATGAAATATGCACTCAACTAAGCATGTCCACATATAGGAATAAATGTCACTTTGAAAAAAAAAGGCACCCTTAAAACTTGTTACTAATACATAATCAAATTCTTAAATTTATCAGAATAGATATTTGAATTAAAGTATCTCAATTAGATATATTCAAATTTAAATTTTAGGGAAAAATTGTCTATACGTATTTGTTTATTAGATAATTAAGTTAATTATATAAAAATATGTTATTTCTTTAGTTATAAGCATTCATCTCAACAAGTCGTAAATTCTCATACATTCCATGTTGATGTGTATAATTAAGGAGATGATATATTTTATATGATTAACTTAACTATTTAGTAGACAAATGAAAACACTATCTTTTTTAAATAGAAAAAAAATAAATCAAAATATTTAATTGAAACACTTTATTAGAAATTGATATGTTTAATTGGAACAAGACTTAGCTCAAGTATCTAAATAAAATATTCTGAGAAATTTAAGGTGTTCTCTATGTATTAAGTTTGAATTAATGTTCCAACTAAACACATGAAAAAATGATAAATATTTTCGGGTTATTTTGAAGAGAAAAAAAAAAGTGTTTGTCATATGTCTATTATAAATTAACCATATAAAATATGTTTATATCTATTATGTACGTGTTTGCGCGTTTAATTGAATTTTTATCATTTATTTAAATATTTAAGTTTTTTCTTAATTTTTCATTTAGTGTCTTGTACCTTTATTGGAGTCCCACTAATTTAAATTCCCGCTATATAGGGTCTCACTTAGGAAGAAGCGCTTTCTACTAAAGATTTTGTCATATCCAAAATTCAAATCCGACCACATCTTTTGATGATTTTTAATAGCTAATTGAATGATATTATAATTTAATATTTAAATGAATAAAAAAATGATGATGTATTGTGTCAAAAAGGAAGTGTGATATGGAGTTGTGCATTATTGTATTTGCATCTATTAAGTGACATGGTCCATCGATTGATATACATCATGCTTCCACCAACCCTTCACACTGCATTTTTTCAACTTTCTCAATTTTAATGATCAACTTCAATATAAAATTCTTGTAGATATTTTTATGTTCTTAGATCTACTATTTTTATATTAACTTTTTGGTGTAACTTTAAAATTTTACACGTGAATCTTGATCTTATCATTTCAATCTTTGGTTCTCGGAATATTATAAACAATAGAGATTTATATAATCGATCTTTTAACTTTATGAGTCACTTAGTTTAGTAGAATATATATAAGAATACAATGAATATGACCATATTAGTAATGTAAAAATTAATTATTTCAAAATTATTTTCTATCCACGATTTAATTTGATGTATTAAGGAAAATTCTATTTTTATTTATACTTATTCATATATTATCGCTCTTGTATAATTAATATCATATACCTTATAAATTAAATAATATTATAATTAATACTTTCTCTATTAAAAAGGGAATGACTTACTTTTATTTTTAACTTGTTTTTAAAAAAATGACCTTTTTCTTTTTTAACAGTATTTTCATATTTAATTTCAATTTTTCACATAGTGTGTTTAGGCCATAAGATTAAATAATAATTTGGTACATTTGACAAATTTTAATTTAGGATAACAAAAATAAAAAAAAACTTTTTTTATTTTCTTTAAATTTGTATCAAATCAAACTATATTATTTTATTTTTAAACGGAGGGAGTAGATATGTTAAGATTTTCTAATAAATGTTACCAAATGACTTGGAAAAGTAATACTCCATTATTGTAATAGTATAGTCAACCCAACCAAAGGGTAAAAAGAAAAAACATAAAAATGGTTGATGATTTTTTTTTTTTTGTTTCCAGTCGGTGTCCCAATTGAGTCATTTGAATATTCAAGAAAAAATATATGTCATCGAATTTTGTAGTGGACTGTTAAGTACTCCTTCCTCTTTAATCAGAGGTTTCAAATTTAAGTTCCTTTGATATGGAGTTGTTTTTATTGGAGAGTATTTTATCTTTAATGTGAGAATTTTTAATATTAATTCAAATCTAGTCGGATTTCAATGTAGAACACTGGAGAAAAGAAAAACAAAATCTGTTGTAACACATCACATATAACTGCTACTTAAATGACTCCCATAAAAGCATTGAACTACTAGGAGTAACAGCTTTGTAATAAATTTCAAATGTGTCACACCCTTCTTTTCTTCATACATAAATAAAATCCCTTTTGATCAACTTTTATAGTCTTTGAATTATTAATTTTTCAAAAATGTTTATAGCTCAATCAAGATCCACTCCACTTAGTTCAGAAATCCAACATGTATTCACCATCAGAAGAAGGAAAATCAGTCAGATTTGTAGATATAATAAGTCTTGTTGCAAAGTTAAAGCTGTGATTCAAAGTGGAAATGATAACAAGACAGTGAAAGATGCAAACTTTATGGAGAAATCTATGGAAGAGAGTAATGGGTTGTTGGTATCTTCTGGTAAAGGGAGAGATGTGAAGGCAGTGATAACTTTGAGGAAGAAGATTAAGGAGAAGATTAGTGATAAGATTGAAGATCAATGGGAGTCACTAATGAATGGGATTGGAAGAGGAATCTTGATTCAGCTTATTAGTCAAGATATTGATCCTGGTTTGATTTCAAATCTATGCATAAATGTTGCTTGTTCTGCTTTTTTTTTCTGAGTTTATTATTGTACCAGTTGAGTTCTATAGTTAATGTTTTTTCTTTGATCTGTTTTCATTTTCATTTTTG
>NC_064292.1:56143801-56351199 GCF_019186545.1 Solanum stenotomum
GAGCCTAGAGCTAAATCACGCGGAGGCTGAATAATTAGACAACCCAATAATAGATTTGCTTGGGATCCAGATTGAGCACACACGCTTACTTACTTCATTTCTTTCTAGGCAATAACTGATCAAATGAGCACCTATATTGATAGGTGGTGATAGAAGGATCTAGTGGAGGGTATTTACTACTTTACTCTAGAATGTTCCTCCAACTGCACTTCTAGAACTATCCTTTCTAGAATATTTTTAGACTTTTCTCTCAACAACACTCATTCTAAAGATCTTTCTTCATTTCTTTACAACTCTTGAATATTCTAGATACTTCTCTGGCATGTCTTAGATATTAACTAAGTTGGGGATGAATTCTTGACACTTTCTCTAGAGTCTAAGCTTTTCATCCTTCATTATTATCGCTATTCTTAGTTACTTGTTATTTTAGTAGTTTCCGTTGTAATCCAATAGTTTAAGTGTTGTTGGCGTATGTATGGTTACCAGTGATTACATACTACTTGAGTATTTGTGTTGAGAATTCTAGTTTGATACATTATATGTAAAAGTTTAATGACGTGGCCAGTTTCCCCGTGCTTTCAATTCTATATATCTAGTTTTTTCAGAATATTTGATTTATAGTCCGCGTTGACATACTTCAGACAAACCTCTATTTTCAAAATTTTGTCTCTCTGATTTGTAGGTTATTGTTCTTTTCTTCTTTTTTTTCATGTTTGGTTATAGTAGGCACACTAGGAATTGTTTTGGCACATTAATTAGTGTCTATGTGTCCTTACTCCTTAGAATAAAATATGGCAACAAAACTTTTTTTAATAAAAAAAATCATGATTAATGGAAATTAAGTCATTGCCATTAATTAATTGCCGTAAAAAATCGTTGTTGGTATAGTCAATAATGTTTAGCCATATTAATTGTGCCATGAGGAGCCTTGTTCCAACAAACTTGTTTCCATCTCTTACAGTTGCAAGGATTGGACTATTCTAAGTCAGAACAACCCTAATATTCCAAATATATTAATCAACGTCATTTATTAATTCAACTTATTTTGACTAGCCTAATTCATCCCATCTAAAAGTTTGGCAGATATATAGATGAAGTTGATACATAAGAAACATTAGTAAGAGTTGGGTGGGTTGGGCTACTCATTGTTTAGCCCATTTTGACTCACTTCGTTTCAACCCAAGTGACATTTGGGATGGTTAATGACACATTCATTTATTAACTCGAACATGTTTAATTTTTTGATCCTTCCAAATTCAATCAAATACGCTCATCTAGCATCCCTAAACACATGCCCTTTTTTTTTTTTTTTTTTTTTTTTTTATCAAAGATGAATGTAAATCCAAGTTAAAAGGAGAAAAAAGTTTGTTGGATATTTATTGGCGTTTTATATTTGCAATAAATTATTTCTTTATACATATGCACGTATAATATACTATGATGTTCTTCTTGCCATGTTTGCTATTAGCTGTATATTTGATGTAATAAATTGAAAGAGGGAAAAGAACACTCGTACCCAAAAAGATAAACTATTTACAAGTGATTATTCATTTACTTATATACTTTGATGGAATCAAAGAGGAAGAGGCAGTGCTTAAGTGAAAACGCTACTCAGTTATTCCTTGATACTATTAGAGTATATATATACTCTGATTGCATCAAGGAGGAAGAGACAATGTTTCAGTAAAAAGACTATTCAATTACTCGAATTGTCCCATTGACACCCCTGATTGTTTATACCTAATTTCAAACCAATAAATATATGATATGTGATTGAATTTGCAGTACCCATCACTTAACCTTGATTAATTAATGGTATACATTATTACTTTATATAAATCACTTAATTTTGGTATAAATATTTGGTGCGAATGCATTTTTTTTTTTTACAAAAAAAAAAAACACAAATAATACGAAATTATTTGGTTCTTGATGATTAATTAAACCTTTTCGTTATTAATAAACAAGTTAAAATTTCCTATTGCATCAATGTTTTAATTTACCTTACTCTATAGAAGATTATTTTCCATTTGTCTAATATTACCAATTATTGTTTGCACAAAGCACTACGTGCCTTCTACTGTTCTACAATTGTCTTAATTTTAAGTAAAAATTTTCTTATATTATAAATATATTTTAACCTATTAGATATTTTCCGTTTATAAAAATTTACCAATTAATGTTTGTACATAGAATTACCTTTTAAGTGACCTGATTGAAAACTATAAATTCACCCCTCTTAGAGATATACGTAAACCATTTATTTTTATTCTTATATATTACTAGTGAAATTACTCGCGCTTCACGCGGGAATTTAATATCACATAATATATAAAATAATACTTAAAACCTATCAGTCACTAAAACTAAAACACTATATTATCTTACATACAAAAATAATAATGTAAAGGAAAATGAAAATTATTACATCTTATCATTTATCCTTAATAACATAAGCATAAATTAATGAATGTAAAAATACATACCAGGATCTGTAACATAAGCAATGGTGTCACTGAGCCACTCAACATGAGTAATGTACACAAATATTTAATTGTGAAGAAGAAGAAGAGGTTTAAATTTTCGTTGTTTTAAAATGAGAGGAAATCCCTCAATTTATAGACAAATGGTAGTGTGAACAAATGTTTATTGTGCCTTATCGGAAAGGTTACAACTATTTGAAAAAGTTGCAACCCTTCAGAAAGGTCACAACCTTTCATAAAAATCACAACTTTTCATAAAAGTCACAACTCTTTATTAAAGTCGCAACTTTTCATAAAAGTCACAACTTTTCATAAAGTCACAACTCTTTATTAAAGTCGCAACTTTTCATAAAAGTTGCAACTCTTCATTAAAGTTGCAACGTTTCATAAAAGTCACAACTTTTCATAAATGTCACAACTTTTCATGAAAGGGGAAGGCTAGTTTTGAAAATAAATAAATTAAAAGTGAATTCTGGTTTGTGGTGGCGTCACGTAGGCGAGCCTAAGGTTCTCTTTTATATATGATATATGATATATGATTATAGTGTAGTTTCACTTTGAAGAATATACAATTCTCATAGACACAATGAAGAGCCTTTTCACGGTTTATGTGATTTTCTTGCTTGTTTCATTCTCTGGTATATTTAATTTGCTTTCTTCTCCTTTTTTTAATAATCGTGGTGTTCAGGTCAATTTGTATGCATCTCAATTAATTTTACTATGCTACATCTAACAACACTAAAATCGATACGTGATAACTTTGTCTACGAAAATCTTAATAGTCCAGTTGATTAGCTATCTATAATTCATATTCCCACCCCCACCCCCCAAAAAAATCATGATTTTTTGGTTACTAATATATTTGATTGTGTTGGATGCAGTGATGCAAACTAATCATGCATTGAGGCTAGTAAAAAAAGTGGTAGTAATGGTGATGATGAAAAACACACTTGTCCAAAATCTAGTATTCAAGTAATTCAAGGTCCCTCGGAGAGTACACATTATGGCATCCCAGAGTAGAATGTCATGATTGAGTCAAGTTGTAGTGGTGTTCACCTCTCTTGTGGTCAATTCGTCTCAGCAAATTTTATAAATCCTAAGATTTTCAAGAGAATCAGGATTAATGATTGCCTTGTCAATAATGAAGCGCCTATCAAATTTGGACAAATCCTCTCTTTTACGTATTCCAATACCTTCAAATATCCTATGACTGTTACTTTAGCTACGTGCCCTAATTATGATTTTGTAGGATTTATTAATAATTCTTATGTAGTACGAGTATATATGCATGCTTAAATAAGGATAGAGATAAATATAGGCATTTTATGTCATATTGTTGATTTTAATTTTATCTCGAATTGAAGTGTAATTAGTTGATTAATAAAAGCTTATGCTTGTCTACCTAGTATGATAATGTTGATGTTGTCTTTTTTTGGTATGATAATGAAATGACATTAACTCAATTACTCCTAAGTATTTTTGAGGTAATAAGAAAATCAATTGCAACTAAATATCTTTTTTTTTTTTTTTGCTTTGGTGTAAAAGCTCATATTTTTCAATTTATGTTCAATATTTACATTTACGATATCTATAAATTATGTTAACATTATGCGTGATAACGAATAATTGATTCTTTCGAATCATCTAGTGAAAATTCTTCTGAAATTGTCATTATTTCCATAAAGTCGAAAACAAAATAGTAAGTGAAATTTATGTCGAAACCCTAGTTGAAAAATATGTCATTGTTTATGCTTATGGAACTAACTAAAATGAAAAGTGTGTCACATAAATTGAAATAGAGAAATTTCAAGTAATAATTAAGATGACAACTAATAACAACATGAATAATTTATATAAATAATTATTTTAAGAAAATTTCAAAATACTACTACTTCTTTACAAATAACTCAAATTTTTCACTCACAATATACGTTTGGTTTTCTCTTCTTGGAAAGTAGGTGCAAAATTATAAATTTATTTCTAAGTATATATATTTCAATATCTAACTATTCTCGTGTTATTAAGTAACAAAATCAATTTTTTGCCATTTTTTTAAGATATGAAAAAATTTCAAAATTTATTAATTTCACATTACACTAATATGAACTTTCCATAATATTTTTGGTAAGAACGTTACGAAATCAGTCTATTTAAAGGGTTTTCTCCTCTTGTAAAAATCAAGTTATATAGCAATCAAGAAAAATAAAAACATCCATATTTTTTATTTTCTCTCTAGTTCCAATGGCATCTCCAAGAACATTGCAAGAAAGCATCAAGTAAGTTTGTTTTAAAAAAAATATATATAGAAGTAAAACTCTTATTACATAACATTTTTCATATATTTATTTTACGTTTTTTCATGAATTTTCCTCATTTTTAGGAAACTCGAGAATTTAGAAATGAGGGCACTTAAGCTTCAATACACATTGCTCTTCTGGCAATGCACATTGTTGCTTATAAGGAAGAGTGAACCAACTTGCTTTACTTTTGCTCAACACAAAATATACAATGAGAATGATGAAAACATTAAAGAGGTTAGTTTTCGATTTATTATTATAGGTATATTTAAGTTTAATTAGTTATATTCTATGTATTGATATGCGATAAAAATATATTTATATAACTATGTTATTTACATTAATAATGTGTATAACGTATATTCTATATATTAGTGTTTTATTTTTTGTTTCTTTTCTTTTGCAGATCGATGAGTTACTAAGTGAAATCGACAATGCAAAAAAAATGATCAATGAAGAATAAAGCTTTTAATTCTCAATATTTATTTTTAAATTTTGTTGTTGTTATTTTTATCGCACCTTGTTTTGTTGAAGTTAATGATATAAAAAAATTTCAGTTCTTGGTTATATGCACCTTGCAAAAGCACCAAACTCAATATTTATTTATTTAGAGTATAATTTTTATGTGAGAAGTGACAAAAGTTTTAACAACAATTAGATTTTGACTTGTAACATTAAAAATCTAATGAATTCAATGCTAAGAACTTTAACGGGTAATCAAACTCATCAAACTGAAACCCTAGATCCACATATATATAATTTATGGTTGGGATGAAAGCTTAATCAATATATAGATATATATAATTTACAAGTCAAAAGGTGTTTTTTTTTTCTTTTCAAATTTTATGTCAAATTAAACAATCATCTGAACCATATCGATACGAAAGAGAAATTGAGATGACGAAACAAACTTTGAAAAGCCTAATTTTTGTTATATAAAACAAAATAACTGGGAAATTGGTACGATATAACTTCTATAAAATAATATGTCAAACCATATGTAACGATCGGGTTTAGTCGTTATAAAAATGCCAACGGGGGAAAATTTGGGGCCGGAAAAACTTTTTCGTAGTATTTGCATATATTTTCCCAACCTTGTCCAGATTTGAACGAAATTGGAGTCTTTGAGGTGTGGGGAAATCTGGTAACAATCGAGTGAGTTGTTTTTTATTTTGATTGCATGATTAGTTAGATAACTTCTTAAGGAAATCGTACGACTTTACGGAATTGAATTTGGGTGAATAGAACTCCCGGAATCGATCTTAGCGTAAAGGGTATTTTCTGATCGTAGTTGGTTAGAGGTGTGTTGTGAAATGAGATTTTGGAATTTCTTCGATTGACTCTCTGGTTCCGTTTGTACCGCTTGGGCGGGATTTTGGCCGCTCTGGCAGGGCTGCTATAGCGTGATATAGGGCGTTGTGGCGGGTACGACGAGACTCAACTCGTAGGTGAAAGACTAAGGGCTCACTGTTAAGCAGAAGCCGCGGGGGGGGGGGGGGGTTCTGGTCGCCTTGGCGGGGGCACTACAGCAGGATGAGGGCGCGGCAGCGGGCCAGACGCGACTTAATGTCTTTAATAAACCCTTAAACGACCTTATTATACACTTTTTTTGACTTTTTGAGCTAAGGAGACGACCCCATGCAACTTCTTGACCATTTTTCACCATTCTTGAGGCTAAAGGTAAGGTTTTAACTCCTCGAATCCATTTTTCAATCCGTACAACGTAATCTAGTGGGTCATTATCGATGGAGGAGGGTTTTGATCTAAAATTTATGGTGGAAAAAGCCCTAAATTGGGTATTAGGATCTTGGGTTTGATGTAGGGTTATTGGGTTTGTTATAATCCGGATAATTAGACCTTTGATTGTTGATCCTTGCATATAAATTGTTATTTGTAGACCTAGAACAAGCGGAAAAAATCCAGAAAGGGAAGATTCAAGTGCCTTAGGGGATTTAAGCTTGGATCCGAGGTAGGTGACGATTGTGATTCTATGTTTGTGTGATGTATGCTTGTTCTTGCTTCATTATGATACTGTATATGTATGAATGTTGCAATGTTGATCACACTTGTTGTAAATGAGGTAGATGAAATATCACTGCCATGAAATCATGACTTAAAAAATGCATGATCTCGATTATGTACTTGTGTTTGTGATTGTGGTGTGTGCATGGGATCGGATTGTCACGTTCCGACATAATATTGGATCGGATTGCCACATTCCGGCATAATAATGGATCGAATTGCCACGTGTCGACATAATATTGGATCAAATTGTCACGTTCCGGCATGCTAACTGTTTGAGTTTGGGTTCCATGAGAGGACCAATGATGTGGTGATAAATTTGTCTAATATTACCAATTATAGTTTGCACAAAGCATTACGTGCCTTCTACTGTTCTACAATTGTCTTAATTTTAAGTTAAAACTTTCTTATATTATAAATATATTTTATCCTATTAGATATTTTTCGTTTATAAAATTTTACCAATTAATGTTTGTACATAGAATTACCTTTTAAGTGACCGGATTGAAAACTATAAATTCACCCCTCTTAGATATACGTAAACCATTTTTTTTTTATTCTTATATATTATTATATTGTAGTTTCACTTTGAAGAATGTACAATTCTCATAGACACAACGAAGAGCCTTTTCACGGTTTATGTGATTTTCTTGCTTGTTTCATTCTCTGGTATATTTAATTTGCTTTCTTTGCCTTTTTTTAATAATCGTGATGTTCAGGCCAATTTGTATGCATCTCAATTAATTTTACTATGCTACATCTCACAACACTAGAATAGATACGTGGTAACTTTGTTTACGAAAATCTTAATAGTCCAGTTGATTAGCTATCTATAATTCATATTGTTGGAACTTGGACAAATATATACTACTAGGAAATCACCTAGTGCATGTACTATAATATAGACTTTTTTTTTAATTCCCTCCCCCACACCCACCCACCCCCACCCCCCAAAAAAAATCATGATTTTTTGGTTACTAATATATTTTGATTGTGTAGGATGCAGTGATGCAAACTAATCATGCATTGAGGCTAGTAAAAGAAGGTGGTAGTAATGGTGATGATGAGAAACGCACTTGTCCAAAATCTAGTATTCAAGTAATTCAAGGTCCTTTGGAGAGTACACATTATGGCATCCAGAGTACAATGTCATGATCATGAATGGGTGCGAGTCAAGTTGTAGTGGTGTTCACCTCTCTTGTGGTCAATTCGTCTCAACAAATTTTATAAATTCTAAGATTTTCAAGAGAATCGCGATTAATGATTGCCTTGTCAATAATGGAGCGCCTATCAAATTTGGACAAATCCTCTCTTTTACGTATTCTAATACCTTCAAATATCCTATGACTGTTACTTCAGCTACGTGCCCTAAATATGATTTTGTAGGATTTATTAATAATTCTTACGTAGTACGAGTATATATGCATGCTTGAATAAGGATAGAGATAAATATAGGCATTTTATATTATATAGTTGATTTTAATTTTATCTCGAATTGAAGTGTAATTAGTTGATTAATAAAAGCTTATGCTTGTCTACCTAGTATGATAATATTGATGTTATCTTTTTTTGGTATGATAATGAAATGACATTAACTCAATTACTCCTAAGTATTTTTTAGGTAATAAGAAAATCAATTGCAACTAAATATCTTTTTTTTTTTTTTTGCTTTGGTGTGAGCTCATATTTTTCAATTTATGTTCAATATTTACATTTACGATATCTATAAATTATGTTAACATTATGCGCGATAACGAATAATTGATTCTTTCGAATCAACTAGTGAAAATTCTTCTGAAAAATTGTCATTTTTTCCGTAAAGTCGAAAACAAAATAGTAAGTGAAATTTATGTCGAAACCCTAGTTGAAAAATATGTCATTGTTTATGCTTATGGAACTAACTAAAATGAAAAGTGTGTCACATAAATTAAAATAGAGAAATTAGTTCAAGTAATAATTAAGATGACAACTAATAACAACATGAATAATTTATATAAATAATTATTTTAAGAAAATTTCAAAATACTACTACTTCTTTACAAATAACTCAAATTTGTCACTCACAATATATGTTTGGTTTTCTCCTCTTGGAAAGTAGGTGCAAAATTATAAATTTATTTCTAAGTATATATATTTCAATATCTAACTATTCTCGTGTTATTAAGCAACAAAATAAATTTTTTGCCATTTTTTTAAGATATGAAAAAATTTCAAAATTTATTAATTTCACATTACACTAATATGAACTTTCCATAATATTTTTGGTGAGAACATTACGAAATCAGTCTATTTAAAGGGTTTTCTCCTCTTGTAAAAATCAAGTTATATAGCAATCAAGAAAAATAAAAACATCCATATTTTTTATTTTCTCTCTAGTTTCAATGGCATCTCCAAGAACATTGCAAGAAAGCATCAAGTAAGTTTTTTTTCGAAAAAAAAAATATATATAAGTAAAACACTTATTACATAACATTTTTCATATATTTATTTTACGTTTTTTCGTGAATTTTCCTCATTTTTAGGAAACTCGAGAATGTAGAAATGAGGGCACTTAAGCTTCAATACACATTGCTCTTCTGGCAATGCACATTGTTGATTATAAGGAGGAGTGAACCAACTTGCTTTACTTTTGCTCAACACAAAATATACAATGAGAATGATGAAAACATTAAAGAGGTTACTTTTCGATTTATTATTATAGGTATATTTAAGTTTAATTAGTTATATTCTATGTATTGATATGCGATAAAATATATTTATATAACTATGTTATTTACATTAATAATGTGTATAACGTATATTCTATATATTATTGATGTATTTTTTGTTTCTTTTCTTTTGCAGATCGAAGAGTTACTAAGTGAAATCGACAATGCAAAAAAAATGATCAATGAAGAATAAAGCTTTTAATTCCCAATATTTATTTTTAAATTTTGTTGTTGTTATTTTTATCGCACCTTGTTTTGTTGACTTTTTTCAGTTCTTGGTTATATGCACCTTGCAAAAGCACCAAACTCAATATTTTTTTATTTAGAGTATAATTGTTATGTGACAAGTGACAAAAGTTTTAACAACAATTAGATTTTAACTTGTAACCTTAAAAATCTAATGAGTTCAATCCTAAGAACTTTAACGGGTAATCAAACTCATCAAATAATTCTAAAACCCTAGATCCACATCCATTTATGTTGTGGGTGGGATGAAAGCTTAATCAATATATACATATATATATATATAATTTACAAGTTAAAAGGTGTTTTTTTTTTCTTTTCAAATTTTATGTCAAATTAAACAATCGTCTGAACCATATCGATACGAAAGAGAAATTGAGATGACGAAACAAACTTTGAAAAGCCTAATTTTTGTTATATAAAACAAAATAACTGGGACATTGGTACGATATAACTTCTAAAAATAATATGTCAAACCATATGTAACGATCGGGTTTAGTCGTTATAAAAATGCCAACGGGGGAAAATTTGGGGCCGGAAAAACTTTTTCGTAGTATTTGTATATACTTTCCCAACCTTGTCCAGATTTGGACGAAATCGGAGTCTTTGAGGTATGGGGAAATCTGGTAACAATCGAGTGAGTTGTTTTTTATTTTGATTGCATGATTAGTTAGATAACTTGTTAAGGAAATCGTACGACTTTACGGAATTGAATTTGGGTGAGTAGAACTCCCGAAATCGATCTTAGCGTAAAGGGTATTTTCTGATCGTCATGGGTTAGAGGTGTGTTGTGAAATGAGATTTTGGAATTTCTTCAATTGACTCTCTAGTTCCGTTTGTGCCGCTTGGGCGGGAGTTTGGCCGCTCTGGCAGGGCTGCTACAGCGGGATATGGGGCGCTGTGGCGGGTACGACGAGACTCAACTTGTAGGTGAAAGACTAAGGGCTCACTGTTAAGCGGAAGCCACTGGGGGAGGGGTTTCTGGTCCCCTTGGCGGGGTCGCTACAGCGGGATGAGGGCGCTGCAGCGGGCCAGACGCGACTTAATGTCTTTAATAAACCCTTAAACGACCTTATTATGCACTTTTTCGACTTTTTGAGCTAAGGAGACGACCCCATGCGACTTCTTGACCATTTTTCACCATTCTTGAGGCTAAAGGTAAGGTTTTAACTCCTCGAATCCATTTTTCAATCCGTACAATGTAATCTAGTGGGTCATTATTGATGGGGCAGGGTTTTGATCTAACATTTATGGTGGAAAAAGCCCTAAATTGGGTATTAGGATCTTGGGTTTGATGTAGGGTTATTGGGTTTGTTATAATCCGGATAATTAGACTTTTGATTGTTGATCCTTGCATATAAATTGTTGTTTGTAGACCTAGAACAAGCGGAAAAAATCCAGAAAGGGAAGATTCAAGTGCCTTAGGGGATTTAAGCTTGGATTCGAGGTAGGTGATGGTTGTGATTCTATGTTTGTGTGATGTATGCTTGTTCTTGCTTCATTATGATACTGTATATGTATGAATGTTGCAATGTTGATCACACTTGTTGTAAATGAGGTAGATGAAATATCACTGCCATGAAATCATGACTTAAAAAATGCATGATCTTGATGATGTACTTGTGTTTGTGATTGTGGTGTGTGCATGCGATTGGATTGTCACGTTCCGACATAATATTGGATCGGATTGCCACATTCCGGCATAATAATGGATCGAATTGCCATGTTTCGACATAATATTGGATCGAATTGTCACGTTCCGGCATGCTAACTGTTTGAGTTTGGGTTCCATGAGAGGACCAATGATGTGGTGATAAGTTTGTCTAAAATTACCAATTATAGTTTGCACAAAGCATTACGTGCCTTCTACTGTTCTACAATTGTCTTAATTTTAAGTAAAAACTTTCTTATATTATAAATATATTTTAACCTATTAGATATTTTTCGTTTATAAAAATTTACCAATTAATGTTTGTACATAGAATTACCTTTTAAGTGACCGGATTGAAAACTATAAATTCACCCCTCTTAGATATACGTAAACCAATATTTTTTTATTCTTATATATTATTATATTGTAGTTTCACTTTGAAGAATGTACAATTCTCATAGACACAATGAAGAGCCTTTTCACGGTTTATGTGATTTTCTTGCTTGTTTCATTCTCTGGTATATTTAATTTGCTTTCTTTGCCTTTTTTTAATAATCGTGATGTTCAGGTCAATTTGTATGCATCTCAATTAATTTTACTATGCTACATCTCACAACACTAGAATAGATACGTGGTAACTTTATTTACGAAAATCTTAGTAGTCCAGTTGATTAGCTATCTATAATTCATATTGTTGGAACTTGGACAATATATACTACTAAGAATCACCTAGTGCATGTACTATAATATAGACTTTTTTTTTAATTCCCCCCACACCCACCCACCCCCCAAAAAAAAATCATGATTTTTTGGTTACTAATATATTTTGATTGTGTAGGATGCAGTGATGCAAACTAATCATGCATTGAGGCTAGTAAAAGAAGGTGGTAGTAATGGTGATGATGAGAAACGCACTTGTCCAAAATCTAGTATTCAAGTAATTCAAGGTCCTTTGGAGAGTACACATTATGGCATCCAGAGTACAATGTCATGATCATGAATGGGTGCGAGTCAAGTTGTAGTGGTGTTCACCTCTCTTGTGGTCAATTCGTCTCAACAAATTTTATAAATTCTAAGATTTTCAAGAGAATCGCGATTAATGATTGCCTTGTCAATAATGGAGCGCCTATCAAATTTGGACAAATCCTCTCTTTTACGTATTCTAATACCTTCAAATATCCTATGACTGTTACTTCAGCTACGTGCCCTAAATATGATTTTGTAGGATTTATTAATAATTCTTACGTAGTACGAGTATATATGCATGCTTGAATAAGGATAGAGATAAATATAGGCATTTTATATTATATAGTTTATTTTAATTTTATCTCGAATTGAAGTGTAATTAGTTGATTAATAAAAGCTTATGCTTGTCTACCTAGTATGATAATGTTGATGTTATCTTTTTTTGGTACGATAATGAAATGACATTAACTCAATTACTCCTAAGTATTTTTGAGGTAATAAGAAAATCAATTGCAACTAAATATCTTTTTTTTTTGCTTTGGTGTGAAAGCTCATATTTTTCTATTTATGTTCAATATTTACATTTACGATATCTATAAATTATGTTAACATTATGCGCGATAACGAATAATTGATTCTTTCGAATCATCTAGTGGAAATTCTTCTGAAATTGTCATCTTTTTCCATAAAGTTGAAAACAAAATAGTAAGTGAAATTTATGTCGAAACCCTAGTTGAAAAATATGTCATTGTTTATGCTTATGGAACTAACTAAAATGAAAAGTGTGTCACATAAATTGAAATAGAGAAATTAGTTCAAGTAATAATTAAGATGACAACTAATAACAACATGAATAATTTAGATAAATAATTATTTTAAGAAAATTTCAAAATACTACTACTTCTTCACAAATAACTCAAATTTCAATATATGTTTGGTTTTCTCCTCTTGGAAAGTAGGTGCAAAATTATAAATTTATTTCTAAGTATATATATTTCAATATCTAACTATTTTCGTGTTATTAAGTAACAAAATCAATTTTTTGCCATTTTTTTAAGATATGAAAAAATTTCAAAATTTATTAATTTCACATTACACTAATATGAACTTTCCATAATATTTTTGGTAAGAACGTTACGAAATCAGTCTATTTAAAGGGCTTTCTCCTCTTGTAAAAATCAAGTTATATAGCAATCAAGAAACATAAAAACATCCATATTTTTTATTTTCTCTCTAGTTTCAATGGCATCTCCAAGAACATTGCAAGAAAGCATCAAGTAAGTTTTTTTTTTAAAAAAATAAAATATATAAGTAAAACTCTTATTACATAACATTTTTCATATATTTATTTTAAGTTTTTTCGTGAATTTTCCTCATTTTTAGGAAACTCGAGAATGTAGAAATGAGGGCACTTAAGCTTCAATACACATTGCTCTTCTGGCAATGCACATTATTGATTATAAGGAAGAGTGAACCAACTTGCTTTACTTTTGCTCAACACAAAATATACAATGAGAATGATGAAAACATTAAAGAGGTTAGTTTTCGATTTATTATTATAGGTATATTTAAGTTTAATTAGTTATATTCTATGTATTGATATGCGATAAAAATATATTTATATAACTATGTTATTTACATTAATAATGTGTATAACGTAAATTCTATATATTATTGATGTATTTTTTGTTTCTTTTCTTTTGCAGATCGATGAGTTACTAAGTAGTATCAACGATGTGAAAAAAATGATCAATGAAGAATAAAGCTTTTAATTCTTAATATCTATTTTTGAATTTTGTTGTTGTTATTTTTATCGCACCTTGTTTTGTTGAAGTTAATGATATAAACTTTTTTCAGTTCTTGGTTATATGCACCTTGCAAAAGCACCAAACTCAATATTTATTTATTTAGAGTATAATTTTTATGTGAGAAGTGACAAAAGTTTTAACAACAATTAGATTTTGACTTGTAACCTTAAAAATCTAATGAGTTCAATGCTAAGATCTTTAACGGGTAATCAAACTCATCAAACTGAATCCCTAGATCCACATTTATTTATGTTGTGGGTGGGATGAAAGCTTAATCAATATATACATATATATAATTTATAAGTCAAAAGGTATTTTTTTCTTTTTCAAATTTCATGTCAAATTAAACAATCGTCTGAACCATATCGATACGAAAGAGAAATTGAGATGATGAAACAAACTTTGAAAAGCCTAATTTTTGTTATATAAAACAAAATAACTGGGAAATTGGTACGGTATAACTTCTATAAAATAATATGTCAAACCATATGTAACGATCGGGTTTCGTTGTTATAAAAATGCCAACGGGGGAAAATGTGGGAACGGAAAAAAAATGCCAACGGGGGAAAATTTGGGGACATAAAAACTTTTTCGTAGTATTTGTATATATTTTCCCAACCTTGTCCAGATTTGGACGAAATCGGAGTCTTTGAGGTGTGGGAAAATCTGGTAACAACTGGGTGAGTTGTTTTTAATTTTGATTGCATGATTAGTTAGATAACTTGTTAAGGAAACCGTACGACTTTACGAAATTAAATTTGAGTGAGTAGAACTCCCGAAATCGATCTTAGAATAAAGGGTATTTTCTGATCGTCGTGGGTTAGAGGTGTGTTGTGAAATGGGATTTTGGAATTTCTTCAATTGACTCTCTGGTTCCATTTGTGCCGCTTGGGCGGGAGTTTGGCCGCTCTGGTGAGGCTACTACAATTGGATATGGGGAGTTGTGACGGGTACGACGAGACTCAACTCGTAGGTGAAAAACTAAGGACTCACTGTTAAGCGGAAGCCGCTGGGGCGGGGTTTCTGGTCGCTTTGGCGGGGTCGCTACAGCGGGATGAGGGCCGCTGCAGCGGGCCATACGCGACTTAATGTTGTTAATAAACCCCTAATCGACCTCATTATGCATTTTTTTTTTTACTTTTTGAGCTAAGGAGACGACCCCATGTGACTTCTTGACCGTTTTTCACCATTCTTGAGGCTAAAGGTAAGGTTTTAACTCTCCGAATCCGTTTTTCAATCCGTAGAACATAATCTAGTGGGTCATTATCGATGGGGGAGGGTTTTGATCTAGAATTTATGGTGGAAAAAGCCCTAAATTGGGTATTAGGATCTTGGGTTTGGTGTAGGGTTATTGGGTTTGTTATAATCCGGATAATTAGACCTTTGATTGTTGATCCTTGCATATAAATTGTTGTTTGTAGACCTAGAACAAGCGGAAAAAATCCAGAAAGGGAAGATTCAAGTGCCTTGGGGGATTCAAGCTTGGATTCGAGGTAGGTGATGGTTGTGATTCTATGTTTGTGTGATGTATGCTTGTTCTTGCTTCATTATGATACTGTATATGTATGAATATTGCAATGTTGATCACACTTGTTGTAAATGAGGTAGATGAAATATCATTGCCATGAAATCATGACTTAAAAAATGCATGATCTCGATTATGTACTTGTGTTTGTGATTGTGGTGTGTGCATGGGATCGGATTGCCACGTTCCGGCATAATATTGTATCGAATTGCCACGTTTCGGCATAATAATGGATCAGATTGCCATGTTCCGGCATAATATTGGATCGGATTACCACGTTCCGGCATAATAATGAATCGAATTGCCACATTCCGGCATAATATTGGATCAGATTGCCACGTTCCGGCATAATATTGGATCTAATTGCACGTTCTGGCATGCTAACTGTTTGGGTTTGGATTCCACCAAGGACCAATGATGTGGTGATAAATTTGTCTAATATAACCAATTATAGTTTGCACAAAGCATTACCTGCCTTCTACTGTTCTACAATTGTCTTAATTTTAAGTAAAAATTTTCTTATATTATAAATATATTTTAACCTATTAGATATTTTTCGTTTATAAAAATTTACCAATTAACAAACATAGAATTACCTTTTAAGTGACCTGATTGAAAACTATAAATTCACCCCTCTTAGATACACGTAAAGCTTTTTTTTTTTTATTCTTATATATTATTATATTGTAGTTTCACTTTGAAGAATATGCAATTCTCATAGACACAATGAAGAGCCTTTTCACGGTTTATGTGATTTTCTTGCTTGTTTCATTCTCTGGTATATTTAATTTGCTTTCTTTGCCTTTTTTTAATAATTGTGGTGTTCATGCCAATTTGTATGCATCTCAATTAATTTTACTATGCTACATCTCACAACACTAGAATAGATACGTGGTAACTTTGTCTACGAAAATCTTAATAGTCCAGTTGATTAGCTATCTATAATTCATATTGTTGGAACTTGGACAATATATACTACTAAGAAATCACCTAGTGCATGTACTATAATATAGACTTTTTTTTAATGCCCCCCCCACTCACCCCCACCCCCCCAAAAAAAATCATGATTTTTTGGTTACTAATATATTTTGATTGTGTTGGATGCAGTGATGCAAACTAATCATGCATTGAGGCAAGTAAAAGAAGATGGTAGTAATGGTGATGATGAGAAACAAAATAGTAAGTGAAATTTATGTCGAAACCCTAGTTGAAATATATGTCATTGTTTATGCTTATGGAACTAACTAAAATGAAAAGTGTGTTACATAAATTGAAATAGAGAAATTAGTTCAAGTAATAATTAAGATGACAACTAATAACAACATGAATAATTTATATAAATAATTATTTTAAGAAAATTTCAAAATACTACTACTTCTTTACAAATAACTCAAATTTGTCACTCACAGTATATGTTTGGTTTTCTCCTCTTGGAAAGTAGGTGCAAAATTATAAATTTATTTCTAAGTATATATATTTCAATATCTAACTATTCTCGTGTTATTAAGGAACAAAATCAATTTTTTGCCATTTTTTTAAGATATGAAAAAATTTCAAAATATATTAATTTCACATTACACTAATATGAACTTTCCATAATATTTTTGGTAAGAACGTTACGAAATCAGTCTATTTAAAGGGTTTTCTCCTCTTGTAAAAATCAAGTTATATAGCAATCAAGAAAAATAAAAACATCCATATTTTTTATTTTATCTCTAGTTTCAATGGCATCTCCAAGAACATTGCAAGAAAGCATCAAGTAAGTTTTTTAAAAAAATATATATATAAGTAAAACTCTTATTACATAACATTTTTCATATATTTATTTTACTTTTTTTCATGAATTTTCCTCATTTTTAGGAAACTCGAGAATTTAGAAATGAGGGCACTTAAGCTTCAATACACATTGCTCTTCTGGCAATGTACATTGTTGATTATAAGGAAGAGTGAACCAACTTGCTTTACTTTTGCTCAACACAAAATATACAATGAGAATGATGAAAACATTAAAGAGGTTAGTTTTCGATTTATTATTATAGGTATATTTAAGTTTAATTAGTTATATTCTATGTATTGATATGAGATAAAAATATATTTATATAACTATGTTATTTACATTAATAATGTGTATAACGTAAATTCTATATATTATTGATGTATTTTTTGTTTCTTTTCTTTTGCAGATCGATGAGTTACTAAGTAGTATCAACGATATGAAAAAAATGATCAATGAAGAATAAAGCTTTTAATTCTCAGTATTTATTTTTAAATTTTGTTGTTGTTATTTTTATCGCACCTTGTTTTGTTGAAGTTAATGATATAAACTTTTTTCAGTTCTTGGTTATATGCACCTTGCAAAAGCACCAAACTCAATATTTTTTTTATTTAGAGTATAATTTTTATGTGACAAGTGACAAAAGTTTTAACAACAATTAGATTTTAACTAGTAATCTGAAAAATCTAATGAGTTCAGTGCTAAGAACTTTAACGAGTAATCAAACTGAAACCCTAGATCCGCTATTAATTTGACTCTTGGAGCCAGCTTTGGTCAGTTAAATTTGACTAAAGTGAATACTTTTAATCTTCGTATAAAATTTAACAAACTATAGTTATTAGATTTAATAAGAATGGCAAGGAGAACAAAAGATTTAACCAGAATATTAAAAAAAAAAAATCCAGATTTCACAAATTGTTACTTACGGTATTTGGTTACCTCCATTTAAAAAATAGTTATTAAATTTTAATGTATTTATAAATATTTTTATTTCAAAATCTAGATTTTTGATCAATGACTAAATGGATGGGCTTCCACATCCATTTATGTTGTCATGTTGTGGGTGGGATGAAAGCTTAATCAATATATAATTTACAAGTTAAAAGGTGTTTTTTTTTTTCAAATCTCAAATTAAACAATCTGAACCATATCGATACGAAAGAGAAATTGAGATGCCTAATTTTTGTTATATAAAACAAAATAACTGAGAAATTGATACGGTATAACTTCTATAATATAATATGTCAAATCATAACATTAACTTAGGTGCTTATACACACGTTCAATAAATACATGACATATATTTGAATATGCACAACTATAACGTAAGCCTTGATTAATTAATGTTATACATTTTTACTTTATAAACCACTTAATTTTGATATAAACAAATGATGCGAATAAGCTTTTTTTCACTAGAAAGACAAATAACACGAAATTATTCGGTTCATCATGATTAATTGAACCCCTTCGTTACTAATAATCACAAGTTAAACTTTCCTTATACTATATGGTATGAATATTTTTTTGACTTACTATATAGAATTTCTTTTCCATTTTTCTAATATTAATTCCCATGAAAATTAATAAAATGGGAAGTAGAAAAGCTACAGAAATATGAAGGAGCAAGTTACTATGATATAGTCATTTCATTTGTATTGTATCTATGGTTCCATTAAACAAAACAAGCAAAATTGTTTGTTTTCTATTTATGATCAATATTTACATTTATGATATCTATAAATTATGTTAACATTATGCTCAATAAAGAATAATTGCTTCTCTTTCAAATCATCTACATAAAAATCATAGTGAAAATTCTTTTGAATTTGTCTTTCTTTCAGTAAAGTCGAAAACAAAATACTGAAATAGTAAATGAAATTTATGTTGAAACCCTACTAGAAAAAATATGTCGTTCTTTATGCTTACGGAACTAACTAAAATGATAGTGTGTCACGTAAATTGAAATAGAGAAAATAGTACAAACAATAATTAAGATGGCAACTAAATAACAACGTGAATAATTTATATAATAAATATGATAAAGTTACATAAATAATTATTTTAAGAAAAATTCTAAATGCTACTACTTCTTTACAAATAACTCAAATTTGTCACTCACAATATATATTTGGTTTCCTCCTCTTGGAAAGTAGTTGTAAAATTATAAATTTATTTCTAAGTATATATATTTCAATATCTAACTAATCTCGTGTTATTAAGTAACAAAATCAATTTTTTGCCTTTTTTTAAGATATGAAATTTTCAAAATTTATTAATTTCACGTTACACTAATATGAACTTTCCATATTATTTTTAGTAAAAACATTATGAAATCAGTCTATTTAAACGGCTTTCTCCTCTTATAAAAATCAAAGTTATCTAGCAATCAATAGAAAAATAAAAATATCCATATTTTTTATTTTCTCTCTAGTTTCAATGGCATCTCCAAGAACATTGCAAGAAACTATCAAGTAAGTTTTTTTTTTTAAAAAAAATCCACTATCAACTAGTCAGTTTTAATACGTATATATATATATGTGTGTGTGTGTGTATGTGTTGTTATATACATTTGTTTTACTTTCACGATTATAAATTCCATATATTTTATGAATGGTTGAACTGTTTTTCTATCAAACTTTTATTTATTTTACGTTTTTCATGAATTTTTCTCATGTTGCTTACTATTTTTAGAAAAATCGAGAATACAGAAATGAGTGCATTTAAGCTTAAATACGCATTGCTTTGCATGCAATACACATTGTTGATTATAAGGAAGAGTAAACCAACTTGTTTAACTTTTGGTGAAGACCAACTATATAAGGAGATTGATGAAAAGATGAAAGAGGTTAGTTTTTGATTACGTATATTTAAGTTTAATTAGTTCTATGTGTTGATATGCGATAAAAAAAATATTTATATAAGTATGTTATTTATATTAACAATGTGTATAACATAAATTCTATATATTATTGATGTTTTTTTTTGTTTGTATGTTTTCTTTTGCAGATCGAAGAGTTACTAAGTAGTATCAACGATATGAAAGAAATGATCGATGAAGAGCAAAGCTTTTAATTCTCAATATTTATTTTTAAATTTAATTGCTTTTATGTTATCGCACCTTGTTTTGTTGAAATTAATGATATTAAACTTTTTTGAATTCTTGGTTATATGCACCTTGCAAAAGCACTCAACTCAATAATTTTTTATTTAGAGTATAAATTTTTATGTGAGAAGTGATTTCAACAACAATTATATTTTTAGTCATAACTCTAAAAGTCTGATGAGTTTAGTGCTAAGAATTTTAACGATTAATCGAACTCATCAGACTAAAATCTTAAATTCGCTATTAGTTATATTCTTGAAGTAGATTTGGTCATTTAAATTTGACTAAACTGAGAACTTTTAATCTCTGTCAAAGATTTAATAAATTATAGTTATTAGATTTAATGAGAATTGTAAGGGGAACAAAAGATTTAACCAGAATATCAAACAAATGATAAATTTTAAACAAATATTTTGTGACAACTAATGTTACATTAATCAATATATCTGGTAATTCGATTTTTTAGATTGTTCTAAGCACATGGATATTGATTTTCATTTTAACGTATATGAATAATTTAAAATAAAATTAATAAGGTCACATAAATTATTCTTTTGATAATTAAAAAAATAAATTCTAAATGGTACTTACTCTTTTACAAACAAAACAATTGCTCAAATTGTCACTCACAGAATTTGGTTACCTCCATTTTAAAAAATAGTTATTAAATTTTAAATGTATTTATAAATATTTTTATTTCAAAATCTAGATTCTTGATCAATGACTCCTTTAATTAGGTTCAATTAATCTCATGTCATTAAGCAACAAAATTAATTTCTTACTATTTTCTTAATATATGCAAAATATTCAGAACTTATTAATTTCCTATTACATTAATATGAACTTTGAATATTACATTGGTAAAAACTAATGACATTATGAAATCAATCTGTTTTTTTAATTTTATTTTTTCAAATTTCAAAATAATATGTAGCCATTACAATTTCTACCACAGCCTTTATCGTTCAGATGAGCACAATGAATACTTTGTGCAGACGGAATAACCCCCACCCCGGGCAATTCAGTTAAGATGAGCTTTCCTTTTTTTTCAAATTTCATGTCAAATCAAACAATCGTCTAAATCATATAGAAACAAAAGAGAAATTGAGATGATGAAACAACTTTAAAAAGCCTAATTTTTGTTATATAAAATAAAATAACTGGGAAATTGGTATGGTATAACGTCTATAAAATAATCTCTCAATAAACACAAGTTAAAATTTCCTTATACTATATGGTATATATATATTTTTGACCTACTATATAGAATTTCTTTTCCATTTTTCTAATATTAATTCCCATGGAAATTAATAAAATGGGAAGTAGACAAGCTACAGAAAAACTATGAAGGAACAAGATACTCTGATATAGTCATTTCATTTGTATTGTAACAATGGCTCCATTAAATCAAAACAAGCAAAACTGTTTGTTTATTTAAAGAGACAAATTTTACATTCACTACAAACATACTTGCTTCACACTCCGCGACGTCGAATTGGCACCAGCAGCTACTCTATATATCCTCAGGTCCATTGATGTCCTGGAAAATGAATGAAACAACATCAGACACCTGACTGAAATCTAAATCCGGTAGCTGCGTTAGGCGTTCAGATCGAGTGTATTACCTTGTTTGCAATCACAGCACCATCTGGAATTTCTAGTTTCACTCCGGATTTGGCAGCAACAGTCACTTTCCCCTGTATTCCCCGGATAATGTCATTGGTAGGACGTTAAATGCATGTCAAAATAAACGTACTCGAGAAAGAGAATAAAGTTTTGCTAATTACCTTGAGGGTAACGCCAGATCCGAACCATACATCACCAGTCACCTTCAAGCTATCTAGATCAATGATGCTGGGAATGGACTTGAAACGGCCTAAGAAGTTGGCCACCTGAGAGACAAGACAGTAACTGCATTCAGCTAAATGTCATATAAATCTGCAGCACTAATCTACTTGCGGAGTTGATGCTAACCTTCTTGAATTCAGGTCCCAACTCGATGGATGGGTTGGATGGATTAGACCTGGCCGGGTTTCGGATGACATAGCCCTCATCAGTCAAGGTGTAAAGATCAGACTGCAAATATATACAGGTGGATGAGCACACTACAAATCATTTAAGTTAACTGAGAATGTATAGTATCGTTAATCAACAAAATGGAATATCGTAATTAACCTGAACAAGGAGCAAATCTGAAGTTGCTTTCACTGGAAGGAAACGAGATCGAGGAACATTAGCACCAATTGCCCGGTCAAAAAACTGGTTGAATAAAATGGTAATTAGTAATGCTAGATAGTGACAAAAATATCAAGACTTCAAGGATGAAATTGGGTATTTAAAGATACACGTTAAGTTTGGCATACTTTAATCGCAGCACCGGCAGCAGTTTCGAGTTGAAGAACTTTGACTCCGTCCACTTCCTGACAATGAATATTGACTAGATCAGGCACTTATACAAAGTGTTGCAACCATGGAAACATGATAAACAAGAAGAAACTGATACCTTTGGGTTGGGAATAATCTCCATCTTGAGTGCATCTGCTTCTACAAGTCTTTTAATAGCACTCAGATTCACCCACCTGCATAATAGCAACGGCTCTTGGTCAGAACATGCTTCATTGACAAGACTGCTGAATAAAGCTTAGAGTAGGTCATAAGAGATAATTAGACTATCTCGACTTACAAGTTGTTGGTGTTGAAAATTTTGAATTTTTCAATTGACTTGAATTCATTGACCTGTACCAAGCAAGTGAAAACGGATCATCAAATTAGGCCCCTCTTGGATGAAGTGAAATAATAGCATACATCGTCGTGTTAAGAGGAAAATAAATGAGCATTTGTAACTTGACACTAGCAACATAAAGGAGATGTAGATACTCAGATGGATATATCCATTTCAACAATAGATTCTAGTCCAATTAGAGAACTGTTGACTAAAACGTATTATACAAAGAAACCTGAGTCACTTTCCCATTTCCATACCTTCTAATAACACTTCACATATAAATCAGCAAAAGGAAAACTAAGGAAGAAACAGGAGATATAACTCACATGTTCATCAGGGACTTGTGCTATTTCCAACAGCTGCAGCACCACAGAAAAGAAGTTCAATAAGAAACTTTAGCAAAAGCAACTCATAAATATTAAGGAAAAAGCATGCAAGCAGCAGCACAACTATCCTAAGTCTCTGAGAGAAGCGAGAGAATTACAAAGACTCCTATCTAGATTCCAAAGAACTAGGAGCAAGCATGCTGCCAAGAAATTGCATCATGATGAAGCACCACAGAGGAACTATATTCACTTTGCAGGTACCGTCTTTTCATGGGCTCACATGCAATCTTGGGAGGTAGCAACACAAGGGGTCAAAAAGTAAAATGTGATTTCAGACACTCTCCAATAGACATACTTAGTTGATCAAGTGAAGTAGACCAGATCTAGGTAGTTGTACTTATTTGTAGGTTGTTTTCGACAAGTCTATATCCAACCAGATGATTCATAGACAGGAATTGCTTCGGCGCTTCAGATATAAGAATCAAAAACTGCAGATAAACCCAATTACCTGTACTTTTCCTTCATATGAGATTAAGGTGCCACCTTTGACATCAGCTAAAGTTTTGGGAGTAACCTGCAATACTCATTAAGCTGTAAAATTGCAGAAAGTAGATAATAGTTTCACCTAGGAAGATGCAGTTTTAAAATAACAGTATCACGTCAGTACCTCCATGCAATACTCATTTTTGTTTAGGATCAGATGATTTAGGATTTCTGCAATGTCAAATTAAGGAAAAGATAACACGCTTTTCATGGCAATTGGGAATGGCTTTAGTGTCAAAACCTTCTTCATGATTGAGATGTTATTAAATTGCACACAAAAGAACTGTAGTTTCTTCAACAATGCAAAATCATAGCAAGGATACTCAAATCAACAATGGCACCCAAGTTATCTGAGTTTGCAACAAAGACATATTCCTTTCCCTGTGGAAGATTGAAATATAATAATTAATAGGCAACATTTCACGCAGACAGTAAATGTAAAAAAGGCCACCAGAACGCCAGCCATAATCATAAGAAGGCAATGACATGAGAAGCAAACCTTTGCTAGTAGTGCATCAAGCTTTCCACTATTCATCAAAGAAGGGAAAACATCACCATGACCTGGAGGGTACCTGTACATGAGCAATGTACATTAGGCAAGTGAATATATACATGTTATATGTACAAAAGGACTAGAAAAGATGGACAAGGAATCATAATTCTTAAAGCCTTCTCGACTGGATACACTGTTTGAAGAAAGCAATTCTACAAAGCAAACCCATGAAACAGACAGTTTTACCAAACAATTCTGGCTCAAAACAGTAATTACCTACGTTCTGGTTATCATTCTTGAAGCAGAAAAGATAGTAGCATACATACACATAGAGACGACAAATTAGACACAAAGCTAAATGAAAATAAGTTTTCACGATCAGTTCAGGTCACTAAGTTCAACAGAACAATGATACCCTGCCCAATTGCTAACAAAAGAAACAGCAAAAATTTTGATCCAACTATTTCTCAATAAAATGATCCATATCTAACTTGTTTCAGATTTTCAGAAGAGAGGATGATACTTTGTTATAACTCAACAGAGAGCCCAACAGCTTACATAATTCCAGAACTCGAATTAAGATTCATTTTGAAAGAAAAAGAACATCATTAGAAATATCACAACATCTTAAACTGTCAATTACCATCCATCTTTTCCAGAATTGCCTTTGCATGGAAGTGGGGCAAAGTCTTCCGTAACCAGGCGAGGGTACTGGCTCTGTGAATATTTAACAGAAATCGTTAAATCTCTCTTTACAAATCCAAAACTTTTCCCGTGCAGATTCAAGCTGATAGATACTTGATATCACTAATGATAAGTCACACTGACCTGATTGAATGTATGAATATCAATGTTTGAGTTCACATATTTTTCTACAATCTACATAGAGAATGCAATGGTAAGAAGTCAGCACTTGCAGTCAGCCAAACAGAAAACTTAACCATGGAAGAGAAGATATCAAAGTTATATTGTTTCACCTTCAGTGTATCATCATGGGTGTTGAACGAATTCATCAAAAGCAGGGGAACACTGCATCCGAATTTGGCATTGAGGGCCTACAGAACACGAGTTAATCAGAGAACATTTAAAAATGGAACACCATGATGGATTAAAATATTCCATTGATATGTGGTACCTCAATTTGCTTGACAATCAAGTCAAGGAATGTCAAACCATTACGAACTTCAATAACTGATCTGCATCAACAAAAAAAAGGAACTTGAAAATTTCTGCATCTTATAAGATAAACAAAAAATGCAATCTACAACTTTTCTTTTAAGTGGAGAACATCATCTCCATATGCAGTTGCAAGTTTCTGACAGCTAATATTTTTCCCAGTAGAAGGAAGGCCAGGTCTTCCCAACTTTTAATTTCTCTCTAGCTTCAACCATACAAATACTTCAAAAATAAATATGCATGGTAAAAGGTGAAACACATTTGCTGGAGTAACACTATATTGATTTACAGCATGACACAGGAGGATAGATCCTGGCCTCCGACAGGTGAGCTGAATGATTGAATCTGATCTAATTACAAGTAGCCACAAACCATCTTAATTTTACTGCTATATGAGTTCCTAAAACTTAAAGGGCATCACAAGCAGCAAATTTGTATAGTAGGAGTATCTGTTTTATAGTATTCTTACACCAAATCATAGTGGTAATTAGATCACATAATGGTTGAAGATATCCCCCATCACCCAGAATACACAACTAAAAGAACCCTCCTATCCGATGACTTCTAGTATTAAAAAAACACAATATACAAGTAAAATAAATAGTCAAGCATATTGCTTTAATACTCTCCCCCTGATGCATGCACTAGCACAAACAAACTGGAAAATATATAAGCAATGCATGTGCTAACGTCAACCAGCTCATACACGACTTAGAAATTTTCAGGCTCCCAGCGGACAAGTCTAAAAAACAGCATCAGATGAAAAAAAACATAGAAGGTTGAGTAAAAAACTCTGGATCCACCAACAGTATTCACTTTCAAACAGCAGGTGCTCTTAAACTATGGGTTAACGCCAATAAAGCAAGCTTAATGAAGTCCAATTTGCAATAAACTCTGTTTTCCAACAAATATTAGGCCTCAAATTGGCTAGAAAAAAGCTGCATATACATACTTGGGACCAGTGCATCCCATTGTTGTTCCCAAGCCTCCATTGAGCTTCAGGACGACAAGTTTGTCCAAAAGCTTCTTAGTCTCTGCGGGATCTGCATTAATCAAGATAATCAAACTTCTCGAGAAACATATTCAAACCAATCTAATACTAAACAATCCGTGCTGAGACTCGTTGATCATGATTATGACAGATCACAAAAAATATTAACTTTAGATAATATTGTACAAATACCTTCAGAAAGAGGTGCTAACTTGTCATATGGCACCACCACCTCATCAGTTGGCGTCTGGATCTTACTCCAGTCAATGTGTTGCGCTTCTCCACTACGATTCAAAAATGCCACAACAGATCAACAATCAATAACCAAAACTAAACCATACAAAAAATATAAAAATGTGAAGTGATATCATGCATTTCGAGCTACAAACTAACTTGATCTGCAAAAGCTCGGATCTTTATGCAAATTTTGCACACACACACTACACAAACTAACTTGATCTACAAAAGTTCAGATCTTTATGTACATTCTGTGCACACACACACACTATACAAACTAACTTGATCTGCATAAGCTCAGATATTTATGTACATTTTGCACACACACACACACACTATACAAACTAACTTGATCTGAAAAAGCTTGGATCATTATGTACATTTTGCGCGTGCACACACACACTATACAAAGTAACTTGATCTGCAAAAGCTCGGATCTTTACGTACATTCTGCACACACACACTATATACAAACTAACTCGATCTGCAAAAGGTCGGATCGTTACGTACATTCTGCGCGCATACACACACACACTATACAAAGTAACTTGATCTGCAAAAGTTCGGATCTTTACGTACATTCTGCACACACGCACTATATACAAACTAACTCAATCTACAAAAGGTCGGATCGTTATGTACATTCTGTGCGCACACACACACACTATACAAAGTAACTTGATCTGCAAAAGCTCGGATCTTTATGTACATTCTGCACACACGCACACACTATACACAAACTAACTCGATCTACAAAAGCTCGGAAATTTAAGTAAATTTAGCACACAAACACTACAAATCATCAACTAACCAACAACAATTTCATATCAAGTAACCATTCAGCATTAAATCACATCAAAAAGCTAATAAATCACAATTCTCATCACTACTCTTACTCCAGTCAATGTGTTGCACTTCACCACTATTTATCCTCAATGCCACAACAGATCAACCATCAATAACCAAAACTAAACCAAACAAAAAATCAAAAATGCAAAGTGATTCGCACTTTTCAAGCTACAAACCAACTTGATCTGCTAAAGCTCACAAATTTGAGCAAATTTTCCAAAACACATAAAAAAGCTGATAAATTATAATTCTTACTTAGTACTCCTAATAATCATAATGATAGCTCCAAAACTATTAACTGTACCTTAGATAGCGATCGACAAGGTTAATAAATCCAGATTTCTCGTTTTCACTGCGCCAAAAAAAAATCAAAAAATTAAAATCAGCCTCTGGATCCAAATCAACTTAATTCGATCACAATCAGTAACAAAACAGCACTGGAAATGGAAAAATTCGTAAAAAAAAAAAAAAGTTACCTGATTTGATTAAGACCGGCGACGGCAGATTTGAGATTGTTGAGCTTTTCGGCATCAGCAGGAGAAAGAGTAGTAGCAGTAGCCATAGCGAAGAAGAAGATTGTGATCTACGGAGAGAAATGAGAAGAGAAAGTTCTCGAGGAGCAGAGAGTATGGAGAGAAGAGTGATAGATATAGTGTGTGAATGAAGAGAGGGAAAGAGTAGAAGAGTTAACACCTATAAATATTCTTCTATTAGGTGACAACTAATGAAACTTAACGATAACCGTTCTTTAACAAAGGTGATTTTATAAATTATGTTGTTGAGATATCGAAAAATATTATAGGAAAGAATAATATTTCGCTATCATGCCATGTTCGACAGAGTTCCTAATATTTTTTTATAAGATTATAATAATTTTGTAATATGAACACTTTACTCTATCGTAAATATTAATGACTATTTTTATAATTCAAACATGCTATAAAGAATTCTTTTATTAAGTATTTAAACTAGTCCATGAAAAATTATATCTCTATTTGAAATATAGGTAAGATATGTGTGTGATTTTTTTTCAAATTTCATTTTATGAAACTACACGGAATACATTAGTGTTATTATTTGGTCTTTTAACTTCTATGTATACGTAAAAGGGTTCGAATATGCGCAGGAATAAACTTGGTTTGGATTTCCAGGGTAGGGGTGAGGGCCCCACCGTGTATCTAAATGTAAGAAATAATATTTAAAATAATATTAAATAGTAGATTTGAAATCATAAATTTTAATAAAATAATTAATGAGCCGATACTAAAAATCTTTAAAATTAAACACATAAATTTTAAATTATGAATCCAAATTCGTTACGATTGTTATGATGAGATTGATGGTGCATTGATTAATTTTTACGCATTGTTGGGCTTGTTTTGCCCCCACCTCCACCCGATTTTGCTGGGGTCTAGGAGGGCTTCAATTTGGTGAAGCTTCTATTTAAGACGTTTATTTTAAGTTTTAATTAATAAATTTTTAGGAGTTTCTTGATCTTGTCATATTTTTAGTAGAAAAAAATATAATTAGTGAAGATTAATGAAGCATTAATGAATGCTGATTAGTAGTGTTTTTTTTTAGAGTTCTCAAAGAGTCAAAGTGATGTACAAGACAACATGTAAATCCACTTTAATCTTATCAAAAGGTCACATAAAAACAAGAGAAAACTTTGAGAAAAAGGAAAGGGAAAGATCAGTGAATTTTTTAAAAGAAATCATATGCAAAAAGAAGAAAAGAAATAGCATGTTGTATATTAACAAGCATACGATAAATTATTCAAGGTTATCATAGAAAAAATAATATTCATTTATTCTTAATCAGAGATTTCACATTCGAAGTTTAAAAATAGAAAATATCCTAATAAAGGAAGTGAGTCTTATACGGTACAAATTTAAATTAATTAAGACTTCAAACTACGTATATTAAATATTGGGTAGGAAATTGAATACCAAAGAAATAAAAAAGCACAAGATAAAAGAGTTGATAATTCTAAAACACTAGGATAACATACGTTTTCATGTGGTGAGGAAAAAGTTTTGATAACTGAAAATGTAAAGACATATCTTAGTTGCTATCAAAGTGATTTGTCTTTTTTTTTAACAAACTCTCAACTCTTCGAGTAGAAAGGTTGGGATTTTAACAGCAACAACCAACCAAGTGTGCTTTATACGACGTAAATGATTTTCGATCATAAGTGAGAAAAGTCATTTTCCTCCTTCTCTGTCTCTATGAATGTCTCTATGAAGTAGAGATAAGGTCTCTGCATATACTCTATCCTCCTCAGACACCCCTTTTCCCACTAAGTTCGTTATTGTAGTAGTATTGATTGTTTACTCCACAACTTTGTAACTTGAACTGGAATTAAAGTTATAGCTTAATGATTGTTGACTTCTTGTTGCAAATCTGAATAAATAAAGAGATACTTTCGGTTCAAATTTTGAAAAAACTTTTGCACATGTTCTCAAATTCTTCATAATACAATTTAACTACTCAAAATATATCACCTCCTCCGACAGTTCAAAACCGTATACCAAAGGTATGAAGAGAAAAATATGAAGGTGCACTGAGTTCAAACTGAAGCAAAAACACAACCCTCCCTTTTCCCTTCTAATAAGCAAAAATAATGCACAACTTTACAATTCCCAGACCATCTCCAATGAACACAAAAAGAGGAAAGGATGAGACCCTTTATCATAGGCCATGGCATCTACTTTCTACAAAGAGAGAGAGAGAGAAAGACTATGTCCAAATGAAAAGAAGAATCGGATACTAACGAAAACCATAACCAGAGTTCATATAAGGAATCCAATACATATGGGGGTGGACTCAAATTTTTTGATCCAGTTAAAAATGGAAAGCCAAAATTGCTGCTCGTCCTGTACATCTTGTCCATTTAGTTCGGGGAATGTGAACAGAATGTTGGTGGCTGCTTGAAGCCGGAAATGTCAAACAACTCCATGAACCTCAGATCTGATACTCTAGTTTTCTCAGCAGCATACCTTTGGTACTCATCGAAAATTGAGGTGAGGCACCATTTCTGTAATTTTCTGAGGCACCCCACAAGGCTACCAGTTCGGTGCTGCATAATTTACCACGCAAGATGTAAACGGTGGTCAGAAATGTTGAGTGAAGATTCATGTAAGAAGAAAGCCAGAATTTTAAACAAAGACAAATGAAGGACTACCTTTCCTCTTTTGCAGTGAATTAACAGAGGGCGGTTCTTTTCATCTATAAAAAGAATCGACAGAAATTGTAATACAGAAAGTATTTAGCAAAACTAGTGGACAGAAACCTAAAGCAAGATATAATAAAATGCAATCTTTCATACTTACCAAGGACAACCCTCAAAGCTTCCTTTATTGTTTCCTCTGGGATGTTGACCAATGGTGGCTCCTGCATTGAGAAATAGTCGAGTACGAATCAACATGAAACTTTTTTGCTTCATATCAACAACTAGAAAGAAATGTTTCCTATTTACCCGTGGATAGATTGAAAAGAAACAACAACTAGAATATTCACATACACGGTTTGCACAATCATGTGAAATTTCTAAAATGTCTGCAAACCAGACTTAGCGTTCATATGTGTTGCTACTAATGTTTGTAGTATGTGTACCTTCCAGTATAGATTGCAACCATATTAGTACTTCGCTTAAATTTCAAACCATCTCCATAATAGAAAGATGTCTTTTCACTTGACCAACACCTTCGGATATCCAGATACAATGTGGTAAAGTGGTTATAGGACAAGAATACACATGGACGTTTTTTTATTCACCAATCAAGCCTCAGTGGAGGAGACGAGATAGACCAAAAAATTTGGAGTAGCTTTGTCCAGCATTCGGACAGCAGAGAGAAATCGTAGATAGCATATGATGATTAAAAAACAAAAACATAGAAGAGGGTATGACAAATACAATGGTTTCCTAGTTTGATAGGCAACTATTTGACTTCCTCTAAGGCTGCTCAACATCAGAAGGTAAGAAAAGAAGAAGTCATATGGACTTGATTGGGGGCTACATATCAAATGGCATGACAGATATGACAAACAGCAATAAACTTGATAAACCAGCAGATTCATCAGATTCTCTCTTCACAGTCAATCATCTAGTGATCTTCCTAGTTTAGCAATCCAATTAGTTGGGACTTGGGATGTAGAGTCGGACAGCTAATATGACCTGCTTCTGGTGAATCCGAAAAGAATGCAATTACATATTGCTAGTGGATAAATTTCTCTCTCCAACACACCAATTGGAGGATTTTCTCCAAGAAAGTGCAAAGCTCCAACAGGTTCAACTACTAGAATGTATCTGTTCTCACTTAGAATGTGGAAATTGGACAATCTTTCTTCAGGCTTTGGAAAACCACAAGAAACTCCCTACCTCCTTTCTTAAGTTATGAATTATTTTCGTTGCAGCATTACCTGTATTGCACCACCACCGAAACCATTTGGTTCATGCATCAAGAACAGAGGAAAACTAAAAGCTAAAACAAATAGAAGGAAGACAAAATAAATGCTAAGAATGATCAAGTAGCACCAGTTGCAGCAGGCCCTTATGAAGTAGAACTGTGACAAGTACTGTTGAGTGGTGGCTAAGAAGGAAGCAATAGTAGGAAGCTGTAGCTATACTTGCATTTTGTTGTAAAAGCAGAGTGCAATTTAAGAGGGAGAGGAACTTTAAGTACTAGACCCTTGAGAGAATCATAGAAAAAAATACAGCATGAGGCCGCAGGTGACAATCCCCATGGTGAAAATCTTTTAACCTATTATAGGTCTGCAGCTATCTGAAACCCAAACATATCACCAAACTATCTCAACTACTAGTTGATGAATATAAACACATGAAAACTTGCAGACGGTTTTGAAACAAGAACATATTTTGGGCCATGCAACCAAAAGTACAAGTTTAATACTCTGACATGACTTATACTAGTTCTGTAAGTCAAAGTCACGATGGCCAGATACATAGTTCACTTCCACAACAACTAAAGGAGAAATCAAGGGTCTGTGACTATTCCAACATACTGCTGCTAAATGACTAAAAATATCCTAGACCACAAAATTTTATAACCTCATCTCCTACAAACTAATACCACAAAACCTTTTGACTTTGGTCCTTGAAGAATGATGCCTCCTAATGCCAGTTTAGTAAGAAATTAATGATTAATCCTTTCCTGTTATACAAATCAGAATAACTTCAGACATGGAATAAATAAGGATGAGAACAAGTTAACAAACATATAGAGTAAGTATTCAATGCCAATAAATAGACTCTTTCTAAATAATCAGTCAACTAACTCCCATTTTTACATTCTTTGATAGCTAGAAAACAAGTCAATTAACTAATTAGAGAGCAAAAACAACGTCTTTTTCACCATCAGCCGACATAAGGAAATGGAGCGAATAAAAGCATTACTTTTTTTCTTTTCTTTTCTTTTCTTTTCTTTTTTGGATAAGTCAAATAATTTCCAGAATATCACACCTAGTTGGTATTACAAAAATGGATAACGTAGTGTATAGTTGGCTAATCCTCAGTCCTTTCCCAAACTTCTCCAATTGATTTAGTCCAAACTTCAAACAAGCCTTTCTGGTAATGCTTTACAACTTGTAGAGATCAATTGAGACATTTTGGCAAAGGACTGAGGATTAAGTTAACTATACACTACGTTATCCATTTTTGTAATACCAATTAGGAGTTATAATCCGGAAATTATTTAATATACAAAAAGTAATGGTTTACAACAGCTTCCTCACAGAAAAATCGGATCAGGATCACTCAGCAACAAAAAGCTTCTTTTTTTTTGACAATTCCATCACATGATCATAACATTCTATATCATACTGATATTGAGATATACATTACGGAAAATAACCTCAACCTTAGATCCTTCAATGGCGAACTGAAAAAGTCGAATTCCATTAGCATTTAGAAACTCCACATTAGCTTCAGGATATCGCTCTGGACACAAATATCTACACACAAAATATGCAAAAAAAAAACAAAAGAATCAATAAAAACGTAACTTCAAGTAACGAAACCGATCGATCGAATTCACGAACTAACTCACACGATAGAACGAAGACCTAGGGTTTGTAAAAAGGCAAAGTTAGCAGTATCAGGAAAACCAGACCGGAAAACACCGTAATCAACCATAGCGAAATTGAGAGGCGGAACAAGAAGTCCTTCACCATCTAATACCGGTGAATAACTCTCCGGCAGCAAACCGCCGTCATCGTCGTCGTCGGAGCTCGAATTAACGATCGGATGACACGTGGATCGATCGCCGTTCTCCAATCGCATTGCTGTTGTTGGCGCCAAGTTAAAAAGGAGATACGTATTTAATTAGGAATTGAAAAATGTATATTTATAAACTGAATTTTGATTCTATGGAATCTTTTCGGATCTTCGGCCTTTTATAAAGGTTAAAGGCCGGCTGCTAAATTGCGCTGCCTGTTTACGGGGTGAAGGTTTATATCGCGGTGTAAATCGAATAATTTGTATAGATCGATAGTATGGCATTGAAGGATCGTTTGGTACAAAGGTTAAATTATCACGCATATAGGCTCAGAGCTAATATATCTTATATCAAAGATAAAATAAAATGAGAAATTTAGGATTATGTTTGATATTATATTTGATTGACGATATAATAAGTTTAATACTAAACATAATTTTGGAAAATTTACTTTATTATGCATATTAAATAGCGCTTAAAGATATAATAACTCGATAGTATAACGGAGGATAATATTAATTTTTTTTTAAAAGTAAAGGAAGCCTTTTATTCCACATTTCTAGAAGTCGTATATCTTGTCTGTTGTATCTGGTTACATATTTTTGCAGCCACGGTTTTGTTCTAAGAAAAAAATGTTTGTTTTAGAGAGTTTAAAAGGTTAAATTTTTAGAAAAACATAATATTTGAGTAATAACAAAAATTGTTTTTCAATTGTAGTAATGTTTTAAAGAGTTAATGATAAAAAAATATTTAACTTTCATACATTTTCGAGTTTTATACTTTAACTATCTATTGTTCTATTTACATAAGCTTCTATTTTTTCGCAAGTTCTATTCCTCAACTATCACTGGTTTGCACACCTAGTTAGCCAAATATTTATCTCAAATCGATAATATACATAAGCTAATTCAGTATCGAAGTGTGCTTAAAATTTAAATACAAAATAGTGATAGCTAAAAATGAAATTCGTAAAAGATGATAATAGATAAATAAAATAGTGAATAGTTAAAGATATAAAACTCGTGAAAAATAACGGAGTAACATTTAAGTTTTGGTTGGAAGGTGATAAGGTAATTGAAGGCAAGTGGGAATGAGGTATTCGATAAGGTGTCCATATTTGCGAAGTCCTTTTTGGACGGTTAAAGTTTACTGCATTTGTGGTTAGAGATTAAATGAACAAAAACAAAAAAAGAATAGTGGGCACTACTACTTTTAAGCTGGGCAAAAAGAAACAAAAGTTTCGAAAAAGACTTGTAAAATAGTGCACTTAACCAAATTTATTACGTATGGTGATTTGTGACCAATTTGGAAGTTTTTGGCATTCATTGATAGGGGTTCTTGAAATATTAATCATAGCATATTTTTTGGGTAACAAGTTGAATCATGTATGACTCATTAGCCATGGTAGGTATTAGGTCATAATTCAATTATATATATTTTTTTTTATGATAAGGGAAACCCGCAATCGCTACCCTTTGAGTGCGCACAGGGTAAAACTCCCGCTCTTATGCAATAGCTCGCAAATCACATAAGAGAGGTAACCCGCACTAGGCAAGCCCGGTGCGACGAGCTCAACCCAGAAGGCAAACCCCTTGCTTTCACTGGCAAGGGGTTTCGAACTTGAGACCTCCAACATGGAAGTCTCAAGCCCAAACCACTGGGCCACTCCGAAGGGTTTAATTCAATTATATATTTGAGCTGTCAAGTTAAATTGTACCTCTTGATTGACTTATACATTTTTTGTCTATAAACTTTTTCTTGGATTGATCAATCATCGGGCGAAAATAACAAGAGAAAGACTACTTATTAAAATTATTAAGAGAGCAAAGAAAAAAGTGTCTTAAAATGTTTTTAGCATGTGTAGACGTTATGTGACTCATCAATCATGATATATCAATTTCCAACTCTATTTATATGAACTGTCAAGTCAAATTGTACCTTTGTAAATAAACTTCGCTTTGAAATTTCAAAATTCACTGATTTATAATAAAAATGCAATTTTGATTATACTTTTTTCAGCTTTTTCTTCCTATCAGATAATGATAGGTACATAATGTTATCCTTTCAGCATGAAGGAGTAAGGCCAATCAATTGGTGGTGCGATTGACACCTCATGCTTTGAAGATTCAGACACTAATATTATCATATAATATAGAATAATAATTCGGACATTGTCAGTTTTAAATTTGAATAAAGTAAAATGGTTATAATAGGTTGACATCAGTGTAAAACTCGTCAATTTACGATATTTATAAGTAAAAGTATCATACACAAACAAGGTGAATATATCGATAGTCTCTTAAACCTGTCAGTAAATTTTATTTAGACACTCGAATTATAGCTTGTCCTGACTACGCACATGAACACATGATAAAGTGTTTCTATTAGACACTCCCGACTCAAATTTTGAAAAAGTTAAAGTGCATGTTCTCAAAATCTCATTACATGTACACCTCCTTTAATCATAAAGTGTTTCTATTAGACACTCCCGACTCAAATTTTGAAAAAGTTAAAGTGCATATTCTCAAAATCTCATTACATACACCTCCTTTAATCATACACATTATTCGCCTCAATAAGTCGTAAAACCTAGTCGTAAAATCTCCTGTATTTTAATTGAGGTTAATGTGTATAATAACAAATTTTATGTGATTAACTTGTACATGAAATGTGAGCTTGAAAATACACGCCGAAGCTTCTTAAAAATTTGTTTCCAAAGTGCATAAAACACTTCATTACGTGATTACGTTCTCAATTAAAGTATGCCGTAATTCAAATATCTAAATGAAATTTACTTGCAAATCTTCAAATAGTCTCTTATCAGTTTAGTACTATGTGAGGGGAGGAGTGGAAAATGGAGACTAATAAAGACCTTTGACAATTGAAAAGAATAGAAAGTGTGAAAATAATGCTTTACAAGGTAAAGCTGGCAAAATAGTTTTTTTTACAGACAAGTAAAATTCATGTTTTCACTACAACAATCACTCTACTATCCTGATCTCTATATACTATAAACTGTAAAACACAACCCCATTAAAGAGAGGATTCACAAACTATAAGAATTATGTGACTACTACTACTATATGATCGGTTTGGGACTGAGGCGTAGTTGTTGTACTATTACTATGTAATCAAACGTCAAAAGCTACATCCGCGTTCCCCATCAAACAGACGTTGTTATAAGGAACCACCAAAATCGGAAACCAATGTTAGCCTAATAATCTGGTCATTCATGTACAATGGAGAAATCATACCTCTTTTCCTTTGCAATAAAGCCTCTTCATCAGTCAAACGTTATCGATCATCTGTGTTTGATTGATTGTTTGATCAATCAAATGTTATGATCAAGCAGCAAGAACAAGTGCTTTTATTGTCCCTTGACTGTTTGCAGTAACAATCGTTGGGCCGTCACGTTTCCAACAAACAGCACTGATGAAAAATGATCCCATGTCCCCGTCTGGATCATTCTGATCATCAGAAACAAATCTGTGCCGAGCTGCTGGTTTAGAAATTGCCTGCACATACAGTTCAATAACAGATTAAGCACTGGAAAACAATGTTAAATCGTTTGTTCTCAGCTAGTTTCAGAAATATACCTTGTGATAGACAAAAACTTCATTTGTCTCACTTCCACATGCAAGGTATTCGCTGTTTACTGTAAGACCAACAAAGTTCTTCTCGTTTGTATGTCCTTTAAATGTACGCAGCTGAGAGTAAAAACAGAACAAGGAAAATGCTGGTTCAGTATGAATTGGTTTTCACATAATGACTGGCTCTCAGGAATTAGATATTATCATTCTGATTGTGAAAATGATGGGAGCATGATTACTTACTGGAACGTTCTCATTGACATCCCACAAACGCAGTGTACTATCGGTTGATGCAGAAGCTAGCTCATAGTTTGATAGAAATTTTACATATGAAACAGCTTTACGGTGTCCACTGAAAATGTACAGTGGCTGGCTAATATTTCTCAAGTCGTAATAGTGAACGTGATGATCTGCAGAACCCACCTGCAATATATATATATATAGGTTCACTCCTTAGTTTGAAAATTTAACCTTTAACATGAAATACTAATGAACCTTCAATGGAAACTTACAGCTATGTGAGCACTGGATCCTGGATTATACTTCACCGAGCAAATGTTAGCTTTCATGTCAATGGTAAGAACGCTAGCTTCCTGATTCGTACACCAAACTTTGACCTGTTGAGAAATAAATTAGCACATTCCAAGTATAGCGCCTCCCCAAAACAAGTTCTGTTCTTTCGACTTAGTACACTGACTACAGATCTCCGAGCAGAAAGATATCAGATAAATCCCAATTTCATCTTACCTCATTTGTCAAATTTGTTTTACTTTCAGAAACACTATGATTTTCTTTCCAAAAACCAAATTAGGAAACACGTAAACTTGAGAAAACACATATTCTGAATATCTATTTACCTTGCAATCATCACTACCAGATACAAGCATAGAAGGTTCAGTACAACAAAAGTCAACACTCCATGCTCGTTTTTCATGCTCCTCGTACTCCATCACACTCTAAAAAAGAAAGTGTTAATCTTATCCCATCAGATATAAACTGCAGATTCATATGAAGGTGTTTTTCATGATCTAGATATAAGATGATACTACCTGACGAGTTGTAACATCCCAAACCGTTACTATGCCCTCATAGTCACTACTTGCTAAGTGGTTTTTAGTGTAGTTGTTCCAACTCAAACAACTTAGTTTAGATCGGGTAGACATTTCAACAACAGGACATTGCGCATCAGCTGGTTCGTTTACCACCTGATAAAGAGAACATACAACAATTAGCAAATTGTATCTTTTAAAAAAAACAAAGTTCAATTAATAAACAGTTAAATTTCTCCGAAAACATCTAGCATGTGAAAATCCTATCTGTGAAGACAAAAGGGGCTAGAAACAAAGTTCAATTAATAAAACAATCATTAAACTACAAGCAGAAATTTTTCGTGTGGGAAGATAAGCAAAAACTAAGCAGCTCACATGAAGCATGAACTTACTGATGAAAACTCGAAGACCTTAATTCTTCGTGATACCCCAGCAGTAGCAAACAATTCATCATCTCGGTCAAATTCAATACTGTCAAGAAGAGGAAATTTAGTTGCTTGCAAAAACACACACAAAAAAGGTTTGACTATAACGTATCCAGAAAAAAACTACTAATAAGAGTAGCCTGTTTCTAAATAACCGATTATCTCTAGTTCTAGTTTCGAAAAAAGGACAACTGAAGAAAAAAAGGTTTTGGATTTTAAAATGAACTTCTTACCTTGAAACAATATTGGCTGAGTGGAAAATGTCAGAATGCCTGAGTTCAGAAACAACCCGCAGACTACTATATCAACAAGCACAGTTGAAAAAAGAACGGTAAGCACAAATATTTAGGATCATTTGCAGCCAACACTACTATTATTAGATGAACTGATGTACCTGTATCGTGTAAAGGTAGACAGAACAGATTGAAAATCCTCAAGTCCCGCAGAATAACCTTCTCTATTCATGATATTTGCTACCCTTTCTCCCTGTTTCTGCGACTGTCTTGCCCAATAGCGCCTCTTTTGTAGGTAACAATCTTGAAGCTCATTGAACTGTTGACAATTGAACATGTTAAAAGAGGGCATATGAACATCAACACGACCATCAACAAGCACAACGATAAGTTACAGAATTAACCTGTGCATGAACGCGTCGTTTCCTTGCTAATGACTTTCCAGGTTGATTAGGATCCTGTGAATCTGATCCACCTTGGTTGTCATCCTTCCGTTGCACAATTTGAGGATTCCGAGGAGCTCTTGTATCAGTATTCCTGGTCTGTGACGTGCCAGCACGACCTTGTTCTTGTAAATTGACAGGACTAGAAACAATTGCACCACTTCCCTTATCTCTCAATGGAGGCCTGACTGTCATTGCAGATGAATCATCTACTAGCGTTCTCATTTTCGCTGAATATCTACCTCTTGTCCTATATAACTCTATTCTACGCTTCTCCACAGCATTTATGTCTTCTTTAATGTATTGGAGATCATTTTGAATCTAGGAAAAGTGCAAAATACAATCAATAATCTGCTTGAATCTTAATCAGTAGAGAGACAAGAAATTTAGGTTTTCTATTGTATACCACAGGTTTATAAAATTGCCAGTATCTAAGGAGCCCAAAGTTTTTAGAAATTTAACACAAACACAACTTGTAAAAGCACAAAATTACAAAAACGCATTCCCTTAACTGGATAATAAATGAAAAAAAAAGAACGTCCACAAGGAAGATTAGATATGAGTTTAATCTTTTTAAATGATAGCGAAATATGCAAACTCCCTTTCTTAGCAAGGGAGAAAGCAAGCTCCAGTTATAACATACTATTGAACACTCTTTCTCTGGTTAGAATGCAAAGATATTGTACAAGAAAAGCAAATTCTACCTGCCGTAGGGATGTGAATTAAGTAGAATAGAGTACAATAAGTTTCCAAATGACAACAGATGAATTCAAACTAAAAGTGGCAATGTGTAAAGTCGGTAGAAGTTCAAGAAAAAAAACCTCATTAAGCTCTTCAACTTTTTGCTTCTTTAAACACTGGAGAAACTCGAGCAGAATCTGAAGATTTGTTTCAGCTTCTTCTTGTTCCATTTTTCTTTTCTTGTCCATAAGAAGTGATAATAGACTATTCAGCTCTTTAACGGACACCTCGCATCCCTGCCTAAGAATCAGAATGAGAATCCTAAACAGATATACGGATGATCCCGACAGTAAGACAGAAAGTGTTAAAAGGCAAAATCATCCGAGACTAATCAGAGATTAGAGAACTAAAAAGAGCTGCTGAAACACAAAGTTAAGGACGCTCTCCACTAAAACTAAGTTGAATGGACACTTACAAGTCTCCTACAGAAAGAACCAGCCATAGCATGCTCAGATATTCTATATCTGTTTTTTAATTTCTCACAAGTCACGACTTTATAATATCTTTCCCTCAACGAGTCAAAGCATTTAGTAAGGTAAAATCTAAAAAGTGGTTGGACAATGAAAGAGACTAACATCAGCCTACAATATGTAGTATCATATCACTGGTACCTCAGGAAAACTGAGTTGCATCATCATCCGGACAAAGAACATTCACTAGTTTATCTACAATGATACGAAGAGAGCTTGTTTAACTTTTCATGCATATCTGACCTGCTGTATTGCTTGGCGAAGTTGCTCCACAGGTGTAGCACTTTTGGCCATTTGGCGAGCAGATTTCTTCATCAATAACTATACAATGGAAAAAACTTCAACACAACTTGATTTGAGTGGAAAATAACCTTCGAGAATGTCATCAATATCCAATAAACTAGTGAAAAAATGAAGACCATGAAACAAAAGAATAGAAGCAAAGAGAAGAAAAAAAGAAACAAAGGAAATGAAACTACTAAACTTTAACACAACTTGGTTTATGGATCAAGTTTTAACTCCAAAATTCAGTCCTTTGCAGGGGTGCAATATAGAAATTGAAAAACATTAACAAAAACTCACAGAGCAGAATACAGATCAAACCAGATTAATGCGAGCTACATTTATATTAACCAATCGCCAATCCATGTAAATCTTCATGTACATTCTATAGAAGATTTCTAAAATACCACACAATTAAATTCAAAAAAATCCCTATTGAGCGAGATTCCTTCAACAGTAACTTCCTTCCTGCTACAGAAATGCAATGATATTCCACCCAATATGTGTCGTTGACGCAATACATAAAATAGGTTTGAGACATCATTAACTCCTGTATCTCAGCTGACCCAAGAATTCCTGCAACCCTAAACATTGAAGTCCTGTTGTAATATACAGAAGCCTTTATTTAAGCTGAGGGTCTATCGGAAACAGCCTCTCTATCTCTACGAGGATCTCTCTATCTCTATGAAACATGAGTAAGATCTGCATACACTCTACTCTACATATACATGAGAAGCCAGCATAATAATTCCTGGTAGACTTAACTATATTCAAACATGTATATTTTTCAACTCATAAAGACTGATCTTTGCTGGTTCAATATGTACTTCCCCAATCCCTAAAATTCATCAAATCGTGAACATTTCTCAGTAACAAAAACACAAACAGGACGAAACCAGATTCTTCCAAGGCATGTAATTCTACATTGCTAAACACTGGTATTACTAATATTGCCCTTAAACAAACTACACAGCTCACCGATCAATGCAATACAACACATTTTGTATCTTCATTCATATACATTTCAAACAAACACGATTATTACACTTATATATAAGTGAAATACAAAATCAAACATCCAAATTCATGAAAAAAACTGCTCTAGCTATCGTCAGGATATTTAAGCTCACTGCAGTATAATCTTCACCGATCTAACTAAAATTCAAAATCGAACATCCAAATTCATGAAAAAAGATAGAAAATTTCACCTTATTAAGAAGGAAATTAGGATAAAGATGATTCGTCGTCAAGTAATGAGAACAAGAAGGACAATCGCTTTTATTCTGCAAATGAGTAACAATGCACATATAACAAAAACTATGTCCACACGCCGTTAGAAACGCATCCTTTATAATTTGCATACATATCGGACACAATATATCCTTATCCACCTCCTCTTCCTCTTCCTCCTCCGCAACTCTCTCCGTCACCACCACCACCTCCGTCCCAACCACCGCAGCCTCCGTCTCCTCCCCCGCCGGAGCTGAAGTTTCACCGGCGTTCACCGTCGGCACTAATACTCCCATTGAATTACGCTCTCCTCCTCCTCCTCCCATCACACTCCACCCGATCGAACTGATCAGGAGGTCAAGTACGAACAAGGTTCAAGTCTATCGATCTGTTCGATTACATAATTGTTGTTATGATATATATTTATAGTATAGAAGATGAAAAGGAAATTGGAATGGGAGAGATGATTACTGTATGTGTGATTTTTTTTTGGTTGTTGTTGTATTTTTGTGAGGGTATAAAAGGACCACGTTGGCGGGGAACGGGTGTTTTTCAAAACTGGAGAGACTTGTTAGTGTGACCGCCTCATAATAATTATTTTCTTTTTTTTCGTTTTCAAATGGATTTATATAGTTTTCAACAACCAATTAAAATCAAGCCGAAAACTTCTTTTCTTAAGTTTTACGTTTAAGTTTTTTAACTTATTAATTCCTTCGTTCATTTTTATTTATTCATGATATTAAAAGTAGATATTATTTATATTTATTTATCTAATTTGAAATATGAAGAAAGAATTTACAATTTTATACTTCATTATATTTAAAAAAAATTGTCCTACTCTTCTTTTTAGTTGAAAAGTTTGTTTTTTATTGTTTAGTATTCAAAATATATATTCATTACTTTATTTATCTAATTTGAAAAAATGAAGAAATAGTTTATTATTTTATATGTCATCATCTCTCAATTTTGTTTATCCTACGTTTCGTAAATGTTTTATGTTAGAGGATAAAACGCTTCCTAATAAAAGCGAATTGTATTTAGGAAATTTCAAATCGAGATCTCTGATTAAGGATAAATGAGTATTTATTATTCCACTATAAGCTTGTTAATTTTGTGGTGTTAAAATAAAAACAGGTAGAATATATACCAAATTAAATATAGTAGTAATAGTTACAAACATTCTAGCATCTAAATTTTTTGTTGTCTAATAAATGATTTAAATCAATTAATTTCTAAAAGATTTTCAATGCATCTGTACATTTTTCTACGAGTAAATTAGGATAAATTAATCATATAATATAATGTAACGTCATTAAGTGGTTCACTTACTAAACTGTGCTAAAATTATACTTATTTTTAGTTAAGTATGTTTAAATTGTTAAACTCCATATATATCCAAAGAAACAATTACACAATGTAAACGGTTAAAAAAGTTAAGCAGCGGTGAGATTCATGACTGATTTAGGCGCTACGAATTGAAAACAACAAATTATATTATGGGGGACAAGACAAATTAAAATCTTTATATATTTATGCGTGTTTGACAAACTAAGCATCGTACTGATCACTTGCCCTCCCAATTACGCTATTAAATGCATGGAGATTTATGATACTAAAATTTGGCCACAAGTTGATTATGAATTTGACATTACAATTTAATGTATTTCTAGCTAACCTCACTCTCACATCAATTTTTATGATAGAAAAAATGGGACAATACAAAGTGCAATAAATGAAAGTACTTAAAACTTCACCTAGAAATGAGAAGGAAAATAGGAAATTAAAATTATCTAAGATATATAATATATATATATATATATATATGAAAATCTCTATCGATGAGTCAAATTCTTATGAGACATCTAGAAAAAAAATTGCATTTTTTCAGTAACATTACTTAACTATAGTTAAGTCATTGATCTTTGTATCATGAAAAAAATATATATATCTTGCATTTGTTAGAGAAGTTTGATAAAATTTCTATATTGAAGTTCAACCTCGTCACAAAAAAAGTAGTGACGTGGTGTACTTCCATCGACTAATTAAAAGTGTTAAACTAATCCCACTATAAATAGAATTAACATTTTTTTTAACTTTAAATAGTTTAGAGTTTTAATTAGGACAGAAAGAGAGCAACACAATTTTCTATAACAAGTGGCTTGACTAATCCACGATATCCGCTAATTAATATACTGTTCACTTTACTTTAATTAGAACTATTTAATAGCTAATCGGCCAAATTCTTTCACATTAGAATTCTCCAACATGAACATAAATGAAATTTTGAATGATTTTTATTCTTGAATCTAAGGTATATAAAAAATGACTTTTTGATTCTTTTCTATCTCTCTCTCTATATATAGTGGTTATGACAAAGATGAAATAAATGATATCACTTGTATAAAGAATTTTCTTCAATGTGTTATTTTTCTTTAAATTTGTGTATAAACTCCAAGAAATTATATGTGATCTTTTGACAATGTCTTTCTAACATCTCCATATATTTTGTCTACTTAATTTCCAGCATAATTAAAACTCTCAATCTATCGATTAATAATAGAGGTACTCAACCGCACTATACTTGCGCCTTCTGTGGAATACTAATTAATTATTATTATTTATGGTCTTATTTATAATATTACATAAAAACTTTAGGACCTCAACATTTTCACGTGATATTGTTGGTCTTATAATATATAGTTTTGACATATTCTTCTATAGAGACAATTTGGAGTGCTACACTCAATCTTTTCTAAAACAATTGGCTACTGACAGAGCCACGATATTAATTATTTTTATTTATTGACTGCTTCATTTTTCCACTTGTTGGAATTTAGTATATGATAAACGTGGACCAATAAAAACAAAGAAATATTATGAATCGTGTAACATGGCCAACAAACCTAATTCTACTTTTTCGTTGCATCATGCATGAACTAAATATAGTCAACCGCTAAAAGTTGTTAGGCATGTGTAGGGTGATCGATTGTCTCGTATTTAAGTGTTTGAATATAATTTTTTTCAATAAAAAGTGTTTTTAATAGACCTTAATATGTCATTTAGTCAATTTACTCTTTGAATAACATTTCAAACACCATATATCTGAAGTTGTTATGAAGTACAAGAATTACAAATTTTACGTATTTTATACATATGATCATTTAAATAATGGTCGTAAATTAAATATATACACTTTATCTGTCTTAATGCGAATATTAAACGCTCGATAAAAGATTGAAATATAAGAGGGGAAAAAGACAAACAACTTTTTATGGCCTTTACTTTTATGATGATGATGACTTGGAGATGTGTCTTCAAAATCTACCATAAAGTACAATTTGCTCATCAATGGTGTAGACTGTTGTGCATGCACGCTTTCCCATGACCTAAAAATCTGGAGTTCAGAGAACTTTATGAGATATTTTTGCTATAATAATATCATAATACAATAAGATACTTTGGTTTTCCAAAACGTAGCTTCATAGATTGGTTAAGGTTCGAGCAAGTTAACCTGACACCACCGTCATGTATCCACATTATCGAATCTTCTTTTTATAGTATTGTGATACATATGCTCTTCAAGATGATTTCAATTATTGGTTCAAATCTTAAATTTAATTTAGTATTTACACCTAATTTTCCTGGAATTGTAATTCATTCGATATAAATACCGTCCTTGTCAAGCCAAAAACTCTGGTTTCAAGCTCATCTAACGTATTCAATAAATATATCAATTCATCTCCGCGAACAAGCAGCATGGAACATAGAACTCTATAGCTGAGCTTGTCACGGGCTAAAGGGTAACATACTGGTGTGTGTGTGTGTATGTAAAAAGCTCATGGAGTCGATATATCCAAAAGTTGTCAAAATCCCTCCACCATTAATCACAGGTTTCGGGTACAAATTCTAAATATAAAAACAATCTTAGTAAGGAGAGCTTCTCCTTTTAATAGGCTTACATGAGGTAAACTATGTATTTTGCTTTGAAACTTTCCAAAAGACTACATTTAGTACATATTATTGAAAGGAGAAAACAACCAAGTGCTTACCCATTTTTGGGCAATTTAACATGTTCTACCTCAGACAAAAAGATACAACATGTATCTATATCTCTGTATTTTGGCTATACTAGTATATACAAGTATAGTTTGTTCTCATTTTTCCTTTCCCTACCTTTTGATGACTTGAGGATCGGTAACAGACTTCTTTATACAATCCACGATACCTATACAATCAGCCTGAGGTACGGGACACCCTGTATCATCTTCAGACTCATCACATGGATTTGTGTGCGGAGAACGAAGGCTCCCATGAGTTTGACAGGCTTTCATTGTCTTACAATGCTCTGCTTCGTCATCTCTAATGTTCATGAATACATCGTATAGATTATCTAAACAGGAAACGTAGATTTCAATCAGGATTATAGTCTCTCACTTGTCTAGAAACGGTTTACTAAAGGTATATCATTGAGGTGCGTTTTACCTATTTTTGGTCTTCGAGTATTAGGCTCTCGTGAAGTTTGAAACTCATCTGATGCAATCACAAAACGGTTTAGATTACTGAACCAGATGGACATTTGGTCACGAGAATATTAAGTAAGACTGTAACACTCACCAAACAAATACAAGTCACCTCCCGTGTAGTAGTCCACTGCAATTTTTGGAGCGGGCAAATTCTTCAATTCCTCTGCAGAAGCATTAGGACTACATATTAGTTATGAATATATACTCCCTCCCCTTCAATTTGATTGTGCCAAAATGCCCTTCAATCTCGTGGTCTTAAACATGCATAGTTGAAAGTTGGAATTAAAGAGATGCCAAAAAGGAAAGAGACATTCTTTTTTAAACAGACTAAAAAAGAAAGTTAGACAAACAAATTGAAGCTAAGTTGCGCGGACTCTTCACTTTCGATACCGCACCTGCTCCAAGAATACACTATTTTGGCGAATCCAACACGCACCCCTTGACATTTTTGAAGAGTCTGAGCAACATAAAATTGAAGTATAGCATATTCTTTCATCTTTTTTTCCTAGAAAGATCCCTGTTCCTTTCTAAAATATTGTGCTATCCTCGAGAAACGGCCAAACAAATTAAAGGAAACTATCACTACTAATTCCATCAATGCAACTTTGCTGTTCAAACTATTCAACTTCTTTTAAAAAGTTACCTCCTTGATCCTTGATGAATTTATCGTAAGTCTCGTATGCATGGCTCTCCACACATTCAGAAAAATGATCTGCAAGAATTGAAGGATCTCAATTCAAGGTATCAATATTAGACTAGATAATGGCCATACATGAAATTCTGCCTTATCAAACATAAAATCACTTCACGACTAGTCACCAATTTCATTTTCAGAGACTCCATAAACCGTGAAAGCTATGAAACCCACAGAGACTCGTTGAAAGAACACACGTACGTTGCAGAAAAATGATTAAATCAGATCTTAATATTCCAACTTACAAGCCATTCTCGGGCTCAAAGCATACATCAAGACTGTCATGAAATAATAGAATATAGCTATATGTTGTGCCAGAAATCGATCAAACCACCAAGCATTTCCCCCTAATTCCTGCAGTTGAACCACAATTACCATTAATACCAAGACAAAGAAATATTGGTATTATATCGCAATTAAAATTCTAGAAATTAAGGCTTTGTGGTGCCTGACATATATGTTCATTACATTGATGCGAAATTGCCCATCCCGGAAAAAAGTTTATTCTTTCAAGAAATAAGTAAATGAGCTATAATACATTCCTCCAGCAAAAAGTTCAAACTTGCACATGGAGAAAACGAAACATCAAGCTCTCCATATTTTAACTCATTCTGAATAAACTACGGCTAGTTAAGATGGAACATATACAACTCACTCACTAAACCGGAAACACGGATGCTCATCAGTTTAATTAAAAGGCTGAGAGGAAAATAAAACTTGGATGCACTGAAAGGAAATCAAGAAGTTAGAAGAAAGAGCATTACTTCCATAATGAGCAAATGGTGCATCTCATTCCAGCTTTCAGCAAAATGCACCTTCATATAATCTGCTCTTCTCCACCAGCCAAAGCTTTCATACATGTGAAGAACCGATATAAATGCTGTTATGAACACATGACCACACATGTCTTTATTAGAGGTTGGATTTACAATAATATCTTTCATAAGTACAATAAATCAAGAAAGGGCTGTTAGGTCTCTTTAATCGCTCAAAGATATTTATGGCCTTCAACGGGGAAAAGAAGCATTTCAGTAATCTGCTTTAGAAAGGTACAATCATATCTCTTGCACGATGCCAAGTTAGAGTGTATGTTCAGAGGTAAAGAAACAAGTAGAATAAATGTATACCTAAATTCGGAGAGATGTTGAGAAGTGATCTCTTTATGAGAGAATGGTGATTGTATTATATCGTGTTCCCCAATTTTATGTACTATTATTATTCTCTTTACTATGGTTATCTTTACTACTTTGTTGTCAATATTTTTCTCTTTCTTCTGTATTTTCATCAGAGCTCTTTGCTCTTGTATCCTTCAAACCTGTTTTGAAAACGCTTTTCTTGAGCCGAGGGTCTTTTTAGAAACAACTTATCTACCTCTCCAAGGTAGGGGTAAGGTCTGCATACACCCCAGCCTCCCCGAACCCCACTTATGGGATCACACTAGCTATTTATTGTTGCTGATTGTATTATAAAGGTAGCACTACGGAAGTGCTGTAGTAATTACATGTGAGCAAAAAAACAAAACAAAAATCCCTTTCCAATCTTACAGGAAGATGTTTGAAAAGTGATCTAGGTGCTACAAAACAATCAGCAGCTTGAAAGAATAGTACTTACCAAAATAAGGAACTCTTGCAATTGTTTCCAGAACAAAAAACCTTGCATAGTTTCGGTCGTGATACAAAGTGTCAAGAATCTTTATCACTGAATCCTGAAATTATCAGCATAATTTTGAGATCAGACAAATTCCAAACCAAATGGAAATGTTGAAAAGCTACTCAGCAATAAACCTTGTGCAATAAAGATGTTCCTAATAGAAAATACTGTCAAACACCTTTTCATCAACGTATCACATGATACTATAAAATCAATTTCAGAAAATAACTTATTCACTCGGCACAGAGCAATTCCATAAATTTACAATACAAAACATGTCAGAAGAAGATGAAGTTGCACACTCTATTACCGAATTCCGATGCATTGTTCAAGTTGCAACTAAAGTAATCCAAACAGTAACTTTAACAACCATGATCATTTCTAGTTGTATCTTCTTCTTTTAGGGGAAGGGAGAAAGAGATAGGCCCTTTTGTAGCGAATGGTAGAGAAATAACTTGCTCCATGCTGCAGGAATTCATATAGCCAAGACTAACTAATTTTAAGGTTGAGCCATAGTGGATTGATATTAATTCACATGCAAATCCGACAAAGACGCCAGTTTCGAGTTGAAAAGAAATATAAAAGACACTATTTAGATTCAGAAAATGCAATACCTACCGTGAGTAAGATATTTACAGACTGCTCAAGCTTTATAACCCATTTTTCTAGACCATTAGAGGATGAATCATCTGGTGGCTCCCCATTACTTCCCCCTCCCACATTACCAGGAAAACTCTTAGGTGCAAAAGATTTCTCCACAACCACTTCTTCTTCATTCTCTTGTAACAACATTGCTCGAACCCTACATGATTTTCTGCATTCAATTGTACAACGGAAAGAAGGAAAAAAATTTAACCAAATCCATCATTCATATATGTGAAGTTCAAGGAAATGTCAATCAACCTGCAAATTACTACAAAAAAGCAATCAAACAATTAACTTGCCTCGATTCCAAACTAGTTCAAGTCGACTAGAAGATCCTCTATATTCATTCGGCTCTATTTGAGCTCATTACATTCTAATACTATATAAACTATCTTCTTAAGCAACAAATGATCAAGAACTTCATTTCAATGCTAATCATTTGCAAGATTCCAATACTAACAACATGTCCTTTTTAACTCATAAATGCATAGCAAATTTTTTTAAGAAATATCCATCAGTGTTAAAAATGGAGCCTTGACGTAACTGGTAAAGTTGCTGCCAGGTAACCTAGAGGCACGAGTTCGAGTTGTGCTTACAATAGACAAGCCCTCCCCACACACGCACCATGGAAGCTTAGTGCACCGGGCTGCCTTTTTTTATCATTGAATGTTAACCATATGCAATTGACACAAACTAACTAACCAAAGAAATACTTAATCAATTCTCTTAGCCACAATTGTCAATTGCTGGTTCACACAGAAGTTCAAACTCCGCCAAAAATATACTAAACTACAACCCAAAAAACAGCAAATATTTGAAAAAATATCATACTTTTGAGCTGATTTACCATAAAAACAAGAACTTTATGCAATAATTTACCTCGAAACTGAACACCGTGAAGACCCATGAGATTTCCGAATTGAAAAAAGAGAATTAAACCGAAATGGGTTCTGGGAATTGCACAAAACTGATGATTTCTCAAAACTCCTAGCTCTCAAACAAGAATATGAAGAAACTGAGGTTCCAAAACCCATAGCAGAAGTCGAAATCGTCATTCTTGATCCTTCTTCCTTCCCACAAAAATCAAATTAATACTTTTTTAAGGTCAAAGGAAGGTAAGGAAAAGAAAATTCCGAAGTGGGAAAGTTGCTAGATTTCTGAGAAACCAAACAGCTTTGCCCACTGGACAAAGTGCGATGGAATTGGAAAAGTTATGGATAGTTTTGAAAAGTATCAAAATGTTTTGTCGTTATTTGGAAAATTAGATATTTTTGAAGGACTGTAATTGTCATTTTCGGTAAGTTTTGGTTCGGTATATTCTTTTGGGTCGGTTGTCGAACCGAAGTTTTGGACCTGTTTTAGAGCACCCGCTACTGACCAATGAGGTTATTAGGAATTTCACGGTGTAGCTTGTTTTGATATCGTCATTTAATTTACGCTCATCGTTTAATCATTTTTTGACATGTATCTATTTTGAATAAAAGTCGTGCAAAGATTGGGTGGACTTCAATCCTTTTTTTTTTTGCATATATATGATTGAAGTTCAAGTGAAAATTATTAAATTAAGATCAAAATGATTGAATTTCAGGAAGAAAAAAAAAAACTAAAGTTCAATTATATGTGTCTGAGTTGAAGTCGTATAAAAACTTCACACTTAGACTATGAAGTTATAGATTTTGTCAAGTTAAATGACAATATCAAAATCGGATATTGTCATGCACTTCACCCACAATATAGAGATCAATTGGGCTTGTCAAAATAGGATCGAGGCTTAATGGGCTCATCAAAATGAGGTCCATTGACTTGTCAAGATAAAACATTGGGCCTATTGGGTTTTTCAAAAATAAAAGTAAGGTTAAGTGGGGCTTGTCAAAATAAGAGTCGGTACTAGTTATTAGGGTCGGAGATAGCAAGGGCCAAGAAGGGTCATTTGAACCCTCTTCGGTAGAAAATTACACTATTAATATATGTTTTTTTATGTATATATAGTAGCTAGTGAACTCCATTTAGCCTCTTCATGTATTTAATTTTTATATTTTAAATCTTCTTAGTAAAAATTCTGATTCCGCCATTATTTGTTACATGTCGAGCATATGTTAGGAGTACATGAGGTAAGCATTTGATACATTTTTAACACGGTGAACCTGCTCAACTATATACACGTCAATATAACTAAAATTTATGTCTAATAGACAATATATTACACTATTTTTACTATATTGGAATTGTTGAAATATCTCGAATTTCTACTTCATAAGCAAAACTAATTAATGAACAATAAATGTCATTTTTTCAGGAAAAATAAATATTATTATTTAAGTCACCGATCAATTTATTTGTTTATAAAATATTTCCCCCCGTGCTTTGGCTGTTGGACTTTTCGAAAAATACAAAGTGAGATGTATTTGCCATAAAACTTGGTCTTGTAGACTATTTCTAAAATTTATTTTTTCTTGTTATGATTTTTCTTCAAAATAATCACTAAAACAATAATATATGAGACATAAAAATACCTTTTGAGTTTTTTGTATGGTCATTTTATTCAATATTCTAATAATAAAAAGATCTCTAAAAAATAATATATAAGATTTATAAAAGCACCTTTTGAGTTATTATATGGTCATTCTATTCTATGTTTAAATTATAAGTGAGGATATGAATTAGAGGCTCCACGATTAAAAGTTTATGAATTCTGAATGTTAGCTATTGGTTTATATATATATATATATATATGCCAACTTTCTCTCTACCCCGTCTTAGAAAAAAAAAATGAAAAAATTGTATCAATTATGAGAAGACGTTTTAATTAAAAAAAAAAATCATGTTCTAAAAAGTCTTTTATTACAATTCAGTTTTAACGGATCAAGATGGATATTTATCATTGTCTATTAATTTACTTTTAATCTAAAAAAAATAAAATCCAACACTATATTTTAGCCTTTTGAGTTATTAATTTATAGGGAAATAACTTTTTAATTACAAATGAAATATGCATATCTGATTTGAACTAATAATATTAAATTATGTTGAATTCGTGTCTTCTCTTCAATCTTGTCTCTGATGTTATCTTTGTTATTATTGAATTGTTTATTGATTATAAATCATAGTCTCTCTAATAATTGTTTTTAAATTAGCTTAATTGAATCGTATTGACCAAATAAAAAAGACGTTGCTTGCATTATAAACTGAACACCAAGTCCCACGTTGTCATCATGCTTTTTATGCATATTCATCCGTCTCAAATTATCCATCGACACGCTTTCTCAAAAAATATTAATCAAAAATATTTTTTAATTAATTTATTCTTATTTATATTTTTGTATATAATCTTTCTTCATTAAATATTTACTCTATTAGGATATTTGTAATCTTCAAGAACAATTACTTCTTGAACTTTTAAAATAACGAATGATTTGAGATAACTAAACAAGAAAACCTGAAGGACTAAAAGCTCCCATCATGCATTAGGGTTTACGGAAGGAGAGGATCACAAAATTTGTTGTATACAATCTTATTATGTATTTCTATAAAAAGTTATCTCCATAACTCGAAACGGTAACTTTTAATTAAATAATTTAAGATAAAAAAATTTTAAATCACGATAAAAAATTTGAGACTAGAGAATACAATTCATATTCAAATTGGATTGAAATTACTAATGAGTCAATAAGAAGAAAAAGAAGCCGAAGTTGTCGGCACGCAACTTGTCTAATGATAGAACATTAAAACTAATTAACTAATATTTCTTAATTAACACATATTGATAATTACTTTTACAAGGATATATGATGTTGAAAATTACATAAATATTGTTAACTTAAATTATGTGAAAAGACAATTGTGATGAATAAGATGAAACAAAGGTTTACGTGTATATATTGACAAAAAAAAAAAAAGTTTGATAGGTTATTAATCCAAAACACCCTCCAAGTAGTGCTTATCTTCTTGTTTTTTTATGTCAATTTTTTAGTGCTTATCACCCGTTTTTATTTGATAAAAGTTTAAAAAGTACCTAAAATTTGATCGAACTCCATTATTTTTATTTTAATTTAAATTTAATATTTATATCAAGAAAGTTATTAAATATGTACAATATAAAGTACGTTCTAAATCTAGCTAGTTTTTACACATAATGATCGGACCGATTCACACAAATTTCCCTTTTAGGTCATTATTTTGATTTGTTTCTATTTTTAAAAATTGTAAAAATATACTCCTTAAAACATTAGATTATCATCTTCTCGTAAGTTTTTTAGTTCGATCAAAAGAGATTTTTAGATTATAATATTAAAAAATTAAAAATTGTTAGAGAAATAAAAAAGGAGAGTCACTTGCCAAAAAAATCGTATAAAAGGGACAATTGACATATTTTTTTTTTTTGATGCTATTACTTTATGTCCTAAAATTTAGAATCAAATTTAAATTTCAATTCCAACTCTTTATATAGAATAACACAAGCTTTATGTGGATATGATGGAACATTATATGTCCATGACTAGAAATGACAACTCTAATTTTGTGTCCACAATTCCAATTCAAGGCTTTAAGCCCTCCACTTTGCTTGCTTTATGTGATTCCATTTATGGCCTACCTTGGTATCTTCAAAGTTCTACAACATTATTATTTTTATCATTAAAAGCTTTCAATAATTAAAATTTGGACATAGCACATGAGTTGTTCTACCATCATGTCTAGAGTATGTGAATAAAAGTTTCACATTAATACCTAAATAGAAAAAAATGCAATATATATAAAGTTTAGGAATATTACTCCTAATATAATGGTGTGAGAGATATAGTTTTGAAAAAATCATAAGAACTTAGTATAAAACAGATAATCTTATTACATTATGTAGAGAATATTTTTGAGTTGGCTTATCCTAACAATTACTACCATAGCATATGATTCGACAAAATGAGTATATATCAATTCAATGTGGTCCTTCTAATAATATTTTGTACTTAGTAGAAAAATAAAATTATATATTCGATTCTATTTACATTTTACACTAAACAAACTCCATAATATAAATTCAACACCTAATAATTTATGATATATTAATACATCAGCATGAAGGGCCACTTTGAAGATTATAAAAGGAAAAAATTATAATTAATTAATTATTGCTAAACCAAGATATAATGCAATTAATTAAATGAAGAAGACACAAGATGTTAATACTATTGTCTCTATTTGTCAAAATCATGATGGTGCTCTACTCTTCAATTGATTGTAATGTTTTGCAAGTTGCAACCTTTTCATTAGGAAAGATTGCGGCAGAATGATAAGAACTTATTTTGATATTTTTAACAAGAGATTTTATGTATATGAGTTTTGAAAATAAAGTAAATTTTAATTAAAAAAATTAAAGTTTTATTTTATAAAGTAAATTTAACTCGAATTAGTCAAATTTCAATTCAACAGGCAACATATATCATATACATCCGAGCTGATAACGAAATGTTGCTACTTTTCTAATAGACAAGTATTTTCTTTCAATCACAAGTTGCACTTTTTAAAGGATTATTTGTCCTTTTCTCTCTTTATTCAACATAATAAATTACACTAGGAGTACGATCAATTATTTTTTTAAAAACTCAAGCTTGATAGCTTAGATAAATATAAATAATTTTTTTAAGAGTTGAAACTCAAGTGAAAGTGTGCAACCATGCACGAGTCTAGATTAGTTAAAGAGGAAATAATGATGTCAGTCAAAAGATAAGATGGTTGAAATCTCTTATTCTTAATCAAGAAATTTAATTCTAATTTTTAAATTAAAGAACGTTTCAGTGTAGAATATTTTACCTCACTTAATGTACTCATTTGTTGTTTATTTGAATTGACTCGTAATCAGTAAATTCCAAATATTACATTCACGTTTAAGCTAATTCAACTTCACGTCACGTAGGATTCATTAGAGAAAAATGTGATCTTTGTTTCATGTGAAAAGAATTGATCATGACCAAGAGAGGAAATATATAATATGTAGTTTATAAGTTCATTAAATTCATTAATTTAGGCTTGCACTATATAACATTAAAAATTATACAATAAGTATAAATAACAAATTTGGACCTAACAAATAAATATATTATAATAAAATTTCAAATTTGGCAAAAAACACAATATACTATATTTCTATTCATCTGTCCTAATCTTATTAATATAAATAACACGAAACAAAAAATGTTTGGGAGGTCAAATGTTGCATATGAACAACCACGTAATGCTTTAACTATTTATTAATACCCCTTAATAATTACTCCTTTCGTTTTAATTTTTTTTGTTATATAATTTTTTTTAGTTAAACTCAAAAAATAAGTCTCTTTCTTTTTCCTAATTTTAACTTTCCTTAAATGAATTTCTTTTTTATATTCTTAAATTTCATATCAAAGTTAAAATCAGATAAACATATTAAAACAGACGAAACTCGAAAAAAAAGAAAAGATAGATGATGGTGGGGTTTTTTTACTTTTTGATGTTCCAAAAAAGCTTCACGAAGCAGCAATCCAAATCTCACCTTTCACTTCATCATGCTACTTGTGATTTCCCACCTTCTTTTCTCTTCATAATAATTTTTCCATTTGGCATTGTTCATTTCCACACAATCTCTTATACCAATAAAAATTGGTACACCCCACCAAAAAGTTACTTTAATTATATAGATTTCAAGTTCGAGTTCTGAATTGAATCAATTTTGATAAAAGGAAAGCATTTTATTTAAAATTGGATTTAGTTTTAAAGCTATGAATTTATGCGAGAATAGCAACTTTTTATCCAAATTTTATATGTTGTCTATCACAATTTACATGACACTCTATTTCCTTAGTTCGGCTCAAACAATGATTTTGCGTGTTAAGCCCAACTTACATTCAAAGCTATGCTAAATTACGCTTTTTCGACAAAAAAAAGAAGAAGAGAAGAATTATCATGAAACCACACATCTTATTAATGATCGATAAAAGACTTTTCATTCTTCAAAAGATACCTTCTCCATTTGATAGTAAAAATTTAATTTGAAATGTCATTTTTATCATTAATGAGATATTTATAATCACGCTAATTTTCATATGTTATATTAACCACAAATTTTTTTAAAAATTCTTTTATTCTTAAATTTCATGTCAAGTCAAACAAAGTGGATCTATTACATTGGTGTCTAGTTTTACGTAGATGCAGATCTACCCTTAAAACATTAGGTTGATACTATTTAAAGTCATGAATTCACGAGAATTTAGCAATTTTTATCTAAACCACTTACTTTTATTAAGAAATTCACTAAATACTTGACGTAAAATAAGTTATTATTATATATAACTTTGAAATCACTATAAAAATTCATAAAAATTGAATCTTGAATTTCCACGAATCCGAATTAATCAGATACCAGACACTTGTCAATAGTGTGGGAAAAAAAAAAACAAGGATCTACTAATTGACATGATCCAAAAATTGCTAAAAGGAATCATGATTACAAAGTAAAAAAACAATCTTTTGTTTTTCTTAATCTTTCTTAAAGAATTGATTTTTTTTGTCAACATCAAACAGACCTACTACCAGGCTTATTTTTCCATCTGTATCAACCTTTTCCTTAATTAATTGTATATAAATAGCTTTTGATTCAAGTCACATCTTGAAGGCTTGATTATCTTACTAAATTCCCAATTGGGGTAATTAAAAAAATTGAATCTTGAAATTTTTTGTATTGATTTGGTGTTTTTTGGGTTTTTCCATATTATGCCCAACAAGTGTAATTCCCAATTGGGGTAATTAAAAAAATTGAATCTTGAAGTTTTTTTGTATTGATTTGGTGTATTTTGGGTTTTTCATATTATGCCCAACAAGTGTTTGTTGTAAGTTCTAGCTGAAGAAATTTGTAAAAATGGAAGAAGGTGAAACAGGGTTATTGTTGCAGAGTAACAAAGAATTGCTTTCTTCAGGTTATTCAATACATGAATATTCTGAAGAAATCAAGAAGATTAAATCAGCTCTGACATGGGTTTTTCTTGATCAATCAAATCTATGGAGGGCTGGTCTTTCTTGGTCACTTTTTTTCATTCTTACAATTGGGGTTCCATTAGTATCTCACTTTATGTTTGCTTGTTTAACCTGTGATACTATGCATCAGAGACCTTTTGATGCTCTTGTTCAAGTTTCTTTATCACTTTTTGCAACTTTATCATTTGTTAGTCTTTCTAGCTTTGCTCGGAAATACGGGATTCGGAAGTTTCTATTTCTTGATAAATTGTATGAAGATAGTGAAAAGGTTCAACAAGGATACACTGAACAGCTACATGTAAGTTCATTTCCCCTTTCTTGTTTTACTCTTCTTTTGCCGATTGTGTTATGTGTTAGGATCAAACGCTTACTATCATGCCAAAAGCTATTGCGATATGTGTTAGGATCAAGCGTTTAATATCATGCCAAAAGCTATTGTGTTATGTGTTAGGATCAAACGCTTACTATCATGCCAAAAGCTATTGTGTTATGTGTTAGGATCAAGTGTTTACTATCATGCTAAAAGCTATAGTGGATAGCAAGGGCGCGGCTTTATTTCTTAACTAAGCCCAACAAACAAGCAAGCACCATGTTCGATAACATTATGGTTGTTAACGGTGGCGGATGTAGGATTTTTAACAAGGTGCTCAACATCTACTTTGTATGAAAAAGATTGGATCTTTTATATACAATGTGGTTTTCCAGTGAAGGGGGTTTGGATTAACCCCTTCCGCTCTTCTAGCTCTGCCCTGCTGTTAAGTTAGATTTAGGAATTACTTGAACTGCTGCTTTTGGGATTTATTCAAAATGTCTTTGCTGAGTCTCTAGGTTCTTGTTGGGTGCCCTCTCTCTAATCGCTTAAGCTTTTAGATGATAACGGTCCTAGGTTGCAATCTTACTCAACCCTTAATCACACATATTTGTCCTATCAACCGGATCATGCCTGCATATGAGGGGGGGTGTTGAATATATGATTTAGTAAAACAAAAATGATCCTTCTAGTCTAAGCTTTTGGATAATGTGGTCATACAATTCAACAGTTCTCTCATAAGTAGAAAGAACTGATTTTTATAGCTTTTTCTTATGATTTAAGCTAATGGTGTCCTGTTAAATAGCATTCGTGATAAAATTTTCAGCCTGTTTGATAATCGTTGGAGAATCATCAGTTTTAAGTGGATTACAAAATGTTAGTATTTCTAGAGTTGACAAATACTGCTGAGGCTAGTGGCCTTGGAAAACGCTTCAAATTCGTATCTTGACGTTTTCTATTATTGGTAAAGATCCAAACATTTACCTAGGCCCTTTTTAACCCAAATCATGAATTTGTATAGGAACTAAGTTGGCCTCGATACACATCTGGTTTGTTAACCAAAGTTGCCCTTGCTATTTTTGGGAGAAATTAGTGATATTTTGTTTTATTGGGGTGTTCAGCTGGATAACAGTTTCTCCTTTTTTCGTGCAGAGGTCGATGAAGATCCTGTCATCTTTTGTCCTCCCTTCTTTTATTGCTGAGAGTATTTACAAGATATGGTGGTTTTCCTCCGGGGGAACCCAAATTCCTTACCTGTACAATGCTGCTTTGAGCAATATCTTCGTATGCATACTGTTAATAAGCTCCTGGCTCTACCGGATATCAATTTCTTTCCTTGTATGTGTCCTATTCCGGTTAATATGCTCCCTGCAGATCCTTAGACTGGAAGAGTTTGCTCAAGTTTTCGAGAAAGAATCTGATGTCTCATCGATCATGATAGAACATCTCCGAATCAGAAGAAATCTTCGCGTCATTAGCCATCGGTTCAGAGTTTTTATTTTGTCAACTCTCATACTAGTTACCATAAGCCAGTTTCTTGCCCTGCTTCTTATTACTGAGCCTAGCTCCACTGTGAACATCTTTACAGCGGGTGAACTTGCGGTAATGCTTCATTCCCACCTTCCGTTTCATTTCCTTTTATTAATTACGTAGCTGCAAACATTATTACCGTCCTGTTTTGACATTGTATACACATTACGATGCAGTTGAGCTCAATTACTCTGGTAACTGGACTTTTCATGTGCTTACGTAGTGCAGCAAAGATCACACACAAAGCACAAGCTGTTACATCACTTGCTGCCAAATGGCATGCTTGTGCAACAATCAGCACCTTAGATGACATGACTGAGGAGACTCCCATGGCTCGGACCGTGACACCTCAGATGGTATACCCTATCAATTCCAGTTGGGACACAGACGAGGAAGGAGATGGAGACGACGTGTTGGACAACACAAATATGGTACCAATTCATGCCAGTACAATATCATACCAAAAGAGACAAGCACTAGGTAACTCTAGTCTCTAGCGCGTTTTTGTTTATTTCGTTGAATTATTTCATGTCTTCATTATTGACTACGTTGTACCTATTTGATCTTGGTTATGGAAAAAATTGTTGCAGTGACATACTTCGAGCACAACAAAGCTGGAATCACGGTGTATGGTTTCATGTTAGATCGGACATGGCTTCATACAATTTTCGCGATTCAACTGTCTCTTACACTCTGGATACTCAATAAAACTATTGGTATTTCGTAAATCCCAGTCAACGACAAGGTTTTTACTGTGTGTTTGTTCGTAGATGTACAAAAATCTGTGCGATCGATACGTAGAGAAACTAGTATATATATATATATAGTATATATCTATTTCCTTGATGTCAAAAGTTTTGCTGATTTTCTAATTCCTACTTATTGTATTTCACTGTTGAGTGTTGATAATGGTGTCTTTCCTGGATTGTCATTTGTTTATATCAATTTTATAAAATGAAGTGAAATTTTGTTAAGAGTAAAATAATTTTTTTCATATTTTGTGTGCATACATAAGTTGTTTAATCCTTATTCGAATTCTTGGTTCCGCCACTACAAGCAAGGAAAATGGAGTTAAGAAAGAAACCATTTCATGCCCTCGGAGAGTTACTACTTTATCGTGTTAGACACTTAAATTTATGTTTGTTTTGATTGAACACTCAATCTATTCAATAAGTGTCATATTAGACAAAAAAAATTGACCATCAACAACATACCAAGTTTAAGTGTCTAAGTGAAAAGTCTCAAAAAAACATTATTATTTGAGATTCAACGTTCAACCCTCGTTAAATGACATGTTTTGGATATATAGCATATGCTACGTGGCCATTATCGAAGAAGCAATTGTTGCATGAAATGTGGTAGTGAACGATGTTATGAACAATTCCACATCGTCCCTTTAAAAATGAATGGTCTCTTTAATATGGTTTGGACATTCCTCATCTGTTGAGTTAACTTTTGTACTTTAAATTAAGCTCAAGATTCATTTTTGTAACATGGTATCAAAGTTAGGCCTCTTGATGTAATCTCCAGATAGATTGTCCACGTAGGGATCGAACATAGTTAGGGGTAATGAATGAGAGTCGAGGGTGACGAATGAAAATTAAGAATCTCACATCGATGATGGAAGTAGTTCATTTACCAAGTCTTCTTGCTACAACTTGTTGAGGCTAGTAAAACAATTGCTTTAGGTCCTCACAATTTTTAATGATGCATTTTACAAATTTATTTTCTCTTAGATAATGTTGAAGTTCGTAAAAAGAATATTTAAAACTTATAAAGAAAGATATGCCTACATTTTAACAATAAATATATTTTGAACTATGAGTTAAAATATTTATATCTTCACATTAGTAAATAAAGTTTTTTATGATAATATCCAAGGCAACGTATTATAAACACAAGACTTAACGTTTTATTAAATTGAATTAGTTCTTATTAATATGAATGATTATTAATATGTGAAGTTACATGTTTCCATTTTTTCAGAAAAGGTTTACACTATAATTAAACAACAAACTTGAAGAAAAAAAACAAGTTTTTTTAATTAAAATTTGATCTTCACTCCTAATTATGAAAGTTTTTTTAGATTTTTACAAATGATTTACAACTTCACGATCCTTACATGTTTCCGATACCTAGGATATGCTACGTGGTTCATGTTCGCACGAAGCAAAAATTGCACGGAATGTGGTGGGCGATCTATTATTACCCATCTCTTCTTCTATCATTCCCAACGTCACCAAGTGATCGGCGCAGTTATTTTCCTGTCTCAAAAAGTATGAATCAGTACAATCCCAAGCTCGGATATAAGACCCTTATATTCTTCTATAACAGCGCGGTCAGGATGACTTTCCGAGACCTTACCCATCTGACATAGACACGGGCTTCATTTGAATATGTCTAGATAATAACTTCTTCAAATCTTAATTCTTTGCCAAAATCAAACCTCCGTGTATTGCCCATTACTCAATTGTGAGACTCGACGTGGTTCTCATGCCAAGTCGTCCATAGAATCCACCCAACCACCTTCCCTTGTCATCGCGTGCCACCCCTCCAAACCCGCTCAGAATTTAGCATGAAGCTGCCATCAGTATTGATCTTGATACATCCCTCGAGCGAAAAAACCTAGCGGATGAAAATAGGTTGTCTATGGATCACCGATTTTCTGTTAATTGAATTGGACGATACTCAACTTTTGGAATTGGGAAAAAATATGGATTTTGACATGGATGAACGTAGAATGTTGTCATTGTTTTTGCTGTATGTACGTAAATAAAATTGCACTAGAACTATACTAATGATAAAACTAGTTAAGAGCGCACACGTATATATAGTGTTCCAATTTGTAATTAGGTAAGTTAGAAAAAGGAAACTAATACTCCTATTATTTTATTAATCCTACTAGAAAAAGAAAACTGATTGAATTTTTCAACAAGTCTCATATTAGCCATCGGTTCAGAGTTTTCATTTTGTCAACTCTTATGGAGTATTAGTTTCTATTTATTAATTCATCTTATTTTTATCCGTCCAAATTTAGTTTAACCTGAATAATTTATTAGATAAAACATTTGATCATATCATACATATTCAAACACAATACACATTAAGTCTAATGAAATGATCATAGTCTTCTTAGCTATTTCTGTATTCCACTTCATGGAGCTATAGCACTGCATTTTCCAAAAACAAACCAATTCGTAAAATAATAAACTGATCATATTAAGTTAAAATTAGAATAAATGGTAATTTAGCCATGAACTTAATTTACATTCACTTAATTGACAATTAGAGGTTTCTCATGGGAAATTGAATGGTAATTATGATAACTATAATTTGATCTTATGAATGCCATCATCTCAGTATTCTTGTAATTCTTCAGCTTGAACACTCTAGTTGATGATGAATCTTTTAATCTCCTCAATCAAATATTAATCAAATTAATCAGGATTAGTATATGATTAACCTTACCGGTACGAAGACATTGTTGTCATGAAATAATTTTACTTGTGGAGTTTGAAACTTCATAATAGTAATAGCTATATTTTTAATTTCAGGATCGAAAAAGTAACTAATAAATACTATTTTTTTTATACATAATTGAGTTCACAATCAATATATTTGTGACCGGGGTGTAATCTAAAAGGTCCATATATCACAAAAGAAATTAATAATTGTGGCTGGGGGTGTAATCTAAAAGGTCCATATATCACAAAAGAAATTAATAAAGGGGATAACCGACAAACATTATTTGTTTTGACTGCCAATAATTATCAACATTGATTGTAGTGGGATGGTTTGTGAATCGTAATTCCTTCACCCCCTTAACGAGAGGGTTCTTGTTTGGATAAGGCCTTGTACACGCTAATTCAGATTTGGACAAACTCCAACACGAATATTAAATACCAAATGAAAAAAAAAAACTGACATGACAATAATTTGTAAAATCAAAAGTGAACAACTATTAAAAGAGGGAGGAAAATATTAGTTTTTGCAATCCACATTAGGATCACTAGGAATAGAAAGGCTAATGTTGCAAAGTTGAGGTACTTGCTTAGCTCTTTCTTCAATTACTCCAATAGCCAAAGCTTCTTTCTTGAGGCATTCACAAATGCTTTGAAGCTTCAAATCATTATCAAAAGTAGCCATTTTCATTAATCACTTAACACCGTTGCAACAATGACCACTAATATCACCCATTCCCATTAAAAAATATTTGCACGGCAAAAGCTTAACAAAGGTATTAGGGCATTGATAATTGCCATTAACACAACTAATTGCAATAATTAGAGTTAAAAACACAAACTCGAAAATTAAAATCGAACAGCCCATTTTGGTAAAAATAATAATTATTATTATTTGTGATGGAAAGTTCAAGATTTTTGCATTTATATCGTAGAAATCTTAGATTGATAAAAAAGTGTAACGTAAAAAATTAAAGTGAAAAGAGCTTGGATTTTACATGTGAGCATGCATCTAACTTTTAAAAAATGTGAATTATTGGACTATATGTGTAATAGTAGCATAAAACATGTGTAATACACTTTAAAATCAAAAGATATTATGATTTTAAAAGAAAGAATAATAGAAAAGAAAAAAATATCACTTAGAAGCTTTTACAAAAAGGATTTATCATATGTTGCCAAGTTATTTTATCGTAAAAACACACCTAAATTATTAAATTTTTTTGTGAGCTTCATACCTCAATTATTGATTGTTCTATTTACCTACCTAAATTATGAATTTTTCGCAAATTTTATACCTCAACTATCACTATTTTTTGTATTAGAACACACCTTGAAGTTGGTTCTCAAGGACCATAATTAAGAAATTTGGGATTAAGTTTTAGTCATATTAATATTTTTGAAGAAAATCTTTATTGATTTGTAACTTAAATTTAAAAGGATAATAAAGCTATGTGTTATAGCCTGTTAATTATCTTAATAATGCATAAATTAAATCTTCACATCGTTGCCATTAATATATAAATTCAATCTAAGTTGAACCACATCATTAACCATTCAACTAAAATTCATTGTTAGGATCAAGATTAATGATGCTTTTATAATAAATAAAAAGAGAAAAAGGGGAGAAATAAAGATGTTATAATTAAAATTGAAATTGAAATTCACCAACGATTTAACACAACCATCATTTTGCAGATGGGCATACATAATTTTTTTAGAACATATGTTTAATCTACTCTTGTTTTGGCGGTGGTGCTAGTACTCGTGGTGGTGGTACTCGTGGTGGAACTTTATGCCAAGTTGGAACAGGATGCCAAATTGGAGAATCATGTTCAGATCTTACAGGTCGTCTATCTTTGATGGTTAATTCTTGTTTTAGCGCATTAGATACATGCTCTCCTTTATGGGGTGGACAAACCCAATATTCACCATTATTATGACAATGACTTGCTCTTGGGGTATCATCATCTTCAATGAGGATTAAAGATCTAGAGTGGCCACTTTTGAAACAAACAATTATCAAAACCAAAACAAGAAATGTTGTGAAAGAGATTGAGTAAGGAGCCATTTTTGCTTTAGCCTAATTTGTTTTTAATTGTGAGTGAAAAATCATCATGTTTTTTCTACATTATATAGGTGAAAAGGTGATGAAGCTAATAATTATTTATCAAATCTATAGAAAAACTATCTTAATTGTATTTGTTTTTATTTGGTTAGATTATTTATTATTCTTTACTTGAAAAATATACAGGAAATTTTCATTAATTATATAATCCTAAAACTATTTTGACTGCATTTTAGTGTAGGGAGAATTGTAATTTTGGTCCCTTGACTATAGAATAACTTTCCCTATTATATTTGTTTTATTGGTAGACTAATTATTATTCTTTACTTGGAAAATATATAGAAAATTTTCATTAATTATATAACCTAAAATTCATTTCAACTACATTTTGGTGTAGGGAGAATTATAATTTTGGTCCCTTGACTATGGAATATTAAATTTATGTGATTTTATACCTGAATTATTAAGTGTTTGTGTTTTCTACTAGAATTAAAAAAATTATTTATCAAAATAAACCTCGTAATCAATGAGTTAATTTTCATGTGGACGAAATTTTACGGATAAATTAATTTATCACAGGTCTTTTGATAATTATATTAAAATATTTGATTTGATCAACTTCAACAATGTGTTTTAATTAAAAAATAATTGATGATACTTCAAGTAAAAAATACAAATACCTAGCCTTATTTGCTTATGTTTTTAGTAGTGGTAGCAAACCCATCTAGCTATTTCAACCTACATTATATAACATGTTAAATTGTTCAACAATGACTCATTCTATGTGATGTGTTAGATTGATGAAAAATCCACTTAATTTAATTTAATTAGTTAATAAATGCAACTTTACAAAATATTGCATAAATGAAGTTATAGATTAAGAGTTGCTTGGTATTGTTGCTAAAAACTGTTTATTTGCAGAAGTATTTTTTTTTAAAATAGCGTTTTAGAAAAGTGCTTTTGAAAAAAAGCAATTTGTGTTTGATTAGGGCCTGTTTCGATTGGCTTTTGGCTTATGACTTATTTTTATGGCTTTTGGCTTTAAAATAAGTGCTTATAAGCATTTTTTAACTTTACCCAAACACTTCAAAACTGCTTAAAAGCTATTTTGGCTTAAAAGCACCTAAAATAAGTCAATCCAAATGGGCCTATTCATTTGAAAAGTGCTTTTTATAAGTAAATTGTATTTGACTAATCTTTTTCAAAAAGTGCTTTTGAGAGTCAAATTACGTTTAAAGACAAGTATTAATGTACTTCTAATAGTAAAATTATTTTATAGAAAGAAACTAGTTTAAACATCTATTACAAAAAATTAAATTAAAATTTTATTTTTATTAAAATAAAATGTTCATATTCAAATTTTCAATCAATATTATACATTTTTTGAAGGGTAGAAATCTTTAATTTTTATGTTTTTTTTTCCTAATCTTACAAAAATATTGTTGTTACCATCTTCTTATTTTCTAACTTTGTAAAATAATACGTAAAGTAATAAACAAAATAATAATTCACAAACGGAAAATAAAATATAAAATTTATTATATAAAAATAAAATATAAAATTATTGAATGAAACTTAACCAAACATATGAGATATGTTAATTAAGTAATAAGAGATATATTGGTGTGTGTGTATATATATATATATATAAGGGACATTTTAGTCTTGAAAAAAATAATTTTCTACTTCTGTTTTTTTAAGAAGCAAAAATTTTTAACTTCTTCTCAACAACAGACTAACTGTTTCTGCTTCCATCTAAAAGCACTTTTACAGGTTTGTCAAACACCTATTTTTCAAAAAAAAGTGTTTTTTTTTCTCAAAATAAGTGTTTATAGGCTCTCAATAACAATATCAAACAGACTCTAAAATATGCCAATGTCCTTAAGGGATATGTCCTAAGGTCCAAATATGTACTTATTCATTTTTTTTGTTATGTTTTGTGAGAAATAAGAATATTTTTAGGCAAATTAAGTAATGATGGGTATGATTGGATCAAACTATTAATGGACAAATTTGATGCATTTCACTTATTTTAAGAACATTTTGATCCATTAGGAAGTTTAGAATATTTCCGTAGTATGAAATACTGAGAGATTAAGGAACAATCCAAAGGGAGAAATAAAGATGTTATAATTAAAATTGAAATTGAAATTCACCAACGATTCAACACAACCATCATTTTGCAGATGGACATACATAATTTTTTTAGAACATATGTTAATCTACTCTAGTTTTGGCGGTGGTGCTAGTACTCGTGGTGGTGGTACTCGTGGTGGAACTTTATGCCAAGTTGGAACAGGATGCCAAATTGGAGAATCATGTTCAGATCTTACAGGTCGTCTATCTTTGATGGTTAATTCTTGTTTTAGCGCATTAGATACATGCTCTCCTTTATGGGGTGGACAAACCCAATATTCACCATTATTATGACAATGACTTGCTCTTGGGGGATCATAATCTTCAATGGGGATTAAAGATCTAGAGTGGCCACTTTTGAAACAAACAATTATCAAAACCAAAACAAGAAATGTTGTGAAAGAGATTGAGTAAGGAGCCATTTTTGCTTTAGCCTAATTTGTTTTTAATTGTGAGTGCAAAATCATCATGTTTTTTCTACATTATATAGGTGAAAAGGTGATGAAGCTAATAATTATTTATCAAATCTATAGAAAAACTATCTTAATTGTATTTGTTTTTATTTGGTTAGATTATTTATTATTCTTTACTTGAAAAATATATTGGAAAATTTCATTAATTATATAATCTAAAAACTATTTTGACTTGAAAAATATATAGGAAATCTTAAAATCATTTTGACTGCATTTTGGTGTAGGTAGAATTTTACTTTTGGTCCCTTGACTATAGAAAAAATTTCATTATTATATTTGTTTTATTGGTAAAGTAATAATTATTCTTTACCTGAGAAATATGTAGGAAAATTTCATTAATTATATAACCCAAAAACCGTTACAACTGCATTTTGGCGTAGAGAGAAATATAATTTTGGTCCCTTGACTATTTTTAAATTTTTTAAAACACTTTGAACTTTCAATTAATTAAAGTGACTCTTCACAAATTTATAACAATATCAATTATGAAAAATTTCTTTTAGCCTAATTTGCCTTTGTTTTTTGTGGTGAGTGCAAAGCCATCAAGCTATTTTTACATTATATAATTGAAGTAGGAAAAATTTCATCACTCTTTCTTACTTGAGAAATATATAAAAAAAACTTCATTAATTATTTAGTCCAAGAGTCATTTCAACTCCATTTTGATATAGGGATAATTGAAGGATTGATCCTTTAAACATTGAGAAACCTTCAATTAATTGAAGTAATGTACTTTCAATCCTTTTGTATGTAATTCGTCAGAAAATTATCACAATATCAATCATATTACTTTGGTTTGTTGATATGCAACATTAATTTGTATTGTTATTCGATACTTGAGGGTAATATAGTTCTAAAATAGTTTAAATATAATATATTTTCAACATAAAGGACCAAAATGCACATCTTTGTTGATTAAAGATTAGATATGCTAAATCATATACCATAAGGACTAAAATCCAAATTCCACAACTAAGGGACTAAAAATGCTATTTCCCTTTGCATCGAATAGGTCCATCAAGAGAAACGTAGGGACTACAATAAAAAAAACTTGATTTTATTTTTAAAAAGAATTAATCGAAATGGTCGTTCACTTAGCCGCTTTAACTTAAAAATAGTCGATGAATGTGTAACATATGTATATATACATGTATAACATGTGAATTGTTATGAATTAGTCTAAGTCCAATGTCGATACTTATAGGGATGTCACACAAGCAACTATTGGGTTGAAATATAGAATAAGAAGACCTTCACAAAGATTGATTTGGGATCCAGACCCAATTAGCAACTAGTTTAAAAGGAAGAACAATTATGTGTATTATGTTCATGCTTAGGCAAAGTCTATATCTCTCATCTTGTTTTCTCCCAGCCTGGTTCCTCGTATCCTTCTTCAGTCAATCCTAGTTCTTACTTTCACTATTTCTACATTTTCGCTTGGGCTTTTACCTTTTGAGTCGTTATGTTTACCTTTTGGAACTGTAATCGAACTTTAGCCTTATTAATGTAGTTGAGAAACTGATTAGTGTCATCATTGGATTTAAGTTTATTACATGAATAAAAGTGTATAATCCAAATATACTGACTAGAACAAGTAAATAATAAATCCGATCGAACTATTTGGTAAAGATTCCTGAAATATATAAACAAATAGGTCTAACCAACAATTAACTCTCCAATTGATGAGTCAACAAAAAACAATTGAATCATTTTTTTTAGTTAAGGATCATTTGTTTTTTTCCTTCATGCCAAGAAATTAAAGACAATTTTGAAGTCCAAGGTTGTTTTGTTTAACTTAATTTATAATGAAAACAAATATATGTAACCAAACAAACCTTTTTTTTAATTTGCCTAGCAGGTCCAAAAGCTCATTGGGATCTCAGATAAATTAAAAAGGAAAATTTGTCCCAATTTAAGTCTTGAGTTTTCTTAATACATAGCTATTATATTTCCATTGAAGAAGAATTAAACTTCAATATCGTTCATGGCTGTAAGTAATGTTTCTTTCTTCAAAATTTTGATATTTTTGCACCTTAATTATCTTATTTTCTCTTGAATATTGTTTTTTGACGCATATATGATAGATGTTAAATCACCTTATTTTCTTCGTGTATCTACTTTTATATATTTTGAATCTCTTCAGTCATGTTAGTACTCCTTCTGTTTCAATTGTTTGTCTTACCTTCCTTTTTAGTTCGTATAAAAAAATTCCTTTTTCCTTGTTTGACAACTCAAATGTTAACGTTTCACATTACATGTTTATGTCCACAAGAGGACATTTCGATATCTTGTACATATCTTTAGTTTAAAACCACAGAACTCAGACATCATCGTACTTTATTAAGTTCCGTGCTATATTAAAACCAGACAAACAAATTATGGTTGACCTCAACTTGCTTAAGATTGAGGCGTTGTTGTTGTTTTATACCAATAGAAACAGTAGAGAACTTCAAGTATTTGTATAATGTTGAGTTGAGATTCCTATAGTCGACCTTAACTTGCTTAAGATTGAGGCGTTGTTGTTGTTGTTTTATACTTCTGAAGTACTTTTGTTGCATCAGGGATCACATGTTCCAAAATTTGGGAATTGGGATGGCGAAAATGTGCCATACACAGCTTATTTTGAGAATGCGCGCAAAAGTAATAATAAAGGAGGTAAAATGATAAATCCAAATGATCCAGAGGAGAATCCAGAGGCCTTTGCATGTTGCGGAGATGAGGATGCTAGCATTAACATTTCTCCTACAAAAACTCCTTTAGTCGAAAAACATCAGTACCAATATGGTCATCGCAGAAATCCTTCTGCAGAGTCGGGCCAAAACAAGAGTATTGGCCCGACTAATTCAAATTCAGAGTCCTTTGGGGATAGTCAGAGCATTTCTGGTTTTTCAGTTAACCAGCCAACACGACGAAGAAGAACATCTGATGTTAAGAAGAATAAGAACGATCGTGGCAATGGATTCGTTCCTCCTAGTCCGAATAGACTGATGAAAAATAGCAGAAATCCATCTGATGATCTTGTAAGTTTCTTATTCTCTTAAATACTCTGCTTTGATGAAGTGATTAATATGTCATAGTGATAGATTTGTCTGTGAATTTGATGGTTAAAACGAGTCGTGGTGGTATCTGAGTCAGCTTATGTGCACCTTGACTAATTCTACGAGCATCTACTACCTCCCACCAACACAAATATCGAGTAACTGTGTCAACTAACTCCTAGAAAAATAAGAAAAAAAATCACCTATTGCTTTTGTTTTTTATTTCCACCGGGAATTAGACCTCATGGTTCTCAGTCAACTTCAATCACACTTTGAGTGTGTTAAAACAAGTCAATCTTATGATGTACGAATATATTTTTGGGAGACTAAGTTTATCATATTTCGTGTATTGCTACCAAAATGAACTTGTTTTGATAGTAAAAATTTACTCGCATTATGTGGTTACACTAAATAGAACTGGAACAATATGTCTCTAATTTTCATTTCTTCATGTGTGTGTATGTATGTTAGTCTTGTTCATCAGCAGCATCAGTACCAAAATTTGGGGCATGGGATGAGAAAGACCCGAAATCCGGAGAAGGATTTACAGTAATTTTCAACAAAGTTAAAGAGGAAAAGCATATAGCAGCTGCAAAATTCCCTATTGTGCAGCCACAATCAAACATGAGTTCATCAAATAATCACAAAAAAAATGCTAAATCAAAGGTATGTATCCTTTCTTCGACTCGAGCTATAGGTAGTGGTGGATGCAGAGTTACTCTGCATCCACCAGCCTAAAACTCATGAAACGGATCGGATGTACATATGGAAAACAGACAGAAGGTAACCATATTCTGCTCGAGCTATAGTGTTGTGGATGCAGAATTACTCTGCATCCACTAGACTATAACTCATGAGACGGATGCATATGGGAAGTGTTAAAGATATGAGATTGTCACACACTTCAATATGAATAACGTCATGGACAATGGACAAGTTAGTGATCTTCGTGTCCCATTTATGAAAAAGGAATTGAAATGGCTTCACATTCATATGATCCTTTTTTTCTTTTATGACTATAGTGTCTGAGTCAGCTTTCACGCATCTCGATTACATATGATCCTTAATTTGTCTGATTTTGCTTTTGTCTATGGTTTTTGCAGGTGTTTTGTTGCCTTTTTTGAAGATCTACACATGCTCAAGTTAAAAAGAAAAAAAAACATATATTAGTGTTTTGCTTAGAAGGTGCATTGACTAAGTATTTGTATTAATGTTTTCTTATAGTTGTGGAAAGAACAATTGATTACATTTAATACAAATTTTGGTCAGAATATGTTAGAATAATTTGAAATATAACACGAATTATCGTGGTAGGATAGATAAGATCCCTCTGCTTTTAATAGGATGTTTCAGATTCAAACTCTGATAAAAACGTTTTCTCATTTAGTGAGCCTTACACAACGTAAAACCAAATTAGTCTAGTTAATGAGTTTTGAATACCATATGATTATACCAAAAACGATAACCGAGTAAAATGTAATTCCACCTTAAGTAGTTAACACTTTAATATAAATTAATAATTATAATAATTTGAATCTCCAGTGTTACGCTCTTGGCTGTCTCTTCTTTCGGCTAGTTTCAATTTTGAATTTCAAATTTTGAGATTTTATTGGATAAGTTAAGGCATTTTTCAAATATTCGTTTCAAGTCACTTCTATTCCAAAATTAACTATTTCTAATTATTTTTTCAATGATGAATCGACCTAAATGTCCATTTAATAAATTCTTATAACTCAAGTTTATGTGACACTATTTGAAAATAATTTAATATTAAATTTCTTATTTTGCAAATAATAAAGAGTTTTATAACAACAAAAATAATATAAGACGACAAGTCAGACAAATGTTATGCAACAAATTCACAAGTTTTAAAAGTTGTTTTTTTTCAAAATCATCGACTCAAAAACATCAATAAATGAAATAGATACCATATACAATCGAACATATCTATAAAAACGTCGCTTATTCAAATGTTTTTAGCTAATATAACAAAATATTAAAATAGAGAATTAAGAATTTATAACAACACATAGCTATAGTAGTACATGCTCAAGACGACAAGTTACAAAGGTCTACAATCATACAAATATTGTAACATGTTCACAAATTTCAAGACTTTCTGATTCTTTTCAAACTTCATGTCAAATTAAAATGTCATTTTGTCGTAAGAATGAGACTATGAAATTTAGTTTATCCTATTGATAGAAGAAAACGAAAAGATAGTAGTATATCCTTACCCCCATCGAGTTAATATTTTAAAAAATCACTGAACTATGAAATTATCAAATAAAATCATTAAACTTTATTTTGTATCAACAAAATCACCCAATTTAAAACTTTTATCTATAAGTTTAATTGGACAAATTAAATTATTTTTTATGACATGTAAATCATGAATTCCGTAAATAAATAAAATTATAAAATCTATTTATTTTTATGGGCATTTTTTCCCTCTTTCTATGCCATCAGTTTGAAAAAATCAAGAGAATCGAACAAATTATCCAACAAATTGGATCTCAGATTCAAATATAATGGATGACCAAGATTTAATATTCTAAATATTTTGATGATAAATAGCCGTATAATTTTACTGGATAATTTCTCATAATTTGGTAACACCTCAAAAATAGTGTCCGTATCTATTATAAAAAGGGGCCGCAATTTTCGGGGTTTTTCAAATTTCAAATTACTGAAGAATACTGTTCTTCTTCTCCGTAGAGCAAAGAACGCAAAAATGGAGATTGTATCAGTTCCGGTTGCTTCGTTTACGAAAGAGGATGAAAAGATCTACCAAAACTGGTTCAATTTCGCCGATTCAGGTGCGATTTTCTGTTCTCGTCTTAAACATTTTTCATCTGTTCTGTTGAGCAACTCTTCGTTTTTCATTTTTCGATGAAATTACTGAAAAAAAATGCAATCGCTGTGTTTTTTTTGGCTTCGGTGTGCAGATGGAGATGGTCGTATTACAGGAAATGATGCTTTTAAGTTGTTTTCGTTGTCGAATCTGTCGAAGCCTGAACTCAAACAGGTTAGTGTTCTTCTGTGCAATTGTTCTGATTTTTGTCAATTTTTTTGGTGAAATGAAATTTATAATAGTTTGTTTTGAATATTCTATTGCTTATCGTGTGTCTGTAAGGTGAGATTTGTTTATATATCTGATTTATACATACACACATGTAGGCGCGCGCACATAGTGATCGTATATGATTTTATGGTCGTTTTTGAACTTCATCATTGTGTTTTGCTTGTGTATTTGTTAATTATCTGTTGATTAGTAATCTGTGTGCAATTGTTTATCGGTTGATTATTTGAATATTCAAATTTATTTAGGAGTCATCCATTTAAGGCCTGAACTCAAGCAGGTAGTGTTTTTCTGTGCAATTGTTCTGATTTTTGTCCCTTTTTTGGTGTAGAAATGAATTTCATGATTTTTTTACTTTGAATACATGGTCTGTTTACCTTCTAAGCCTTTTTGATTTATATATATGATTTGTAGACATACATACACATAACAAATGCACATATAGAGACATAGATGTACATGTGCATCTTTGAACTTCAGTGTAGTGTTTCGTTCTTATAGAAGTTATTTATGTGTTCATTAGTAACTTCTGTAGTAGTGATTGCTTAATTCAAATTTTATGTAAGTGTCATTTACATTGCCATCTTTTGGTTAACTATATATATATATATATATATATACCACTATCTTTATCATCAAAGAAAATTCCCAACCAATGAAAATAGACTGGTCTTGCTATTTTCCAGCATAAAAGTCCTTCAGTGTGCAATGAGTTTAAGGGAACCTTGAGGTTCTCTTTTTGTTTTAAAGCAACATTTGGACTGTGTTAGCAGCTTTTGCTTCTTTGTTGACTTGCTAGATGTATTACCTTATGTGATAGTGTTAAATCACTAGTTTTTCAATTTTTGTGTATGAAGGTTTGGGCAATCGCAGATTCTAAACGACAAGGTTTTCTGGGTTTCAACGAGTTTGTCACTGCAATGCAGGTCATATTTGGCACTTAGCTTTTTTCTTTCTTTCTATAACTTCTGTCTAAATTGATCAAATAGAAGCTAAATTCATTTTTTCTTTTATTGTAGTTGATCTCCTTGGCACAAGATGGATCTGAACTCAGCTCTGATCTTCTTAAGAGCAAAGGTAATGCTTCTTGATCATTATTTATAATCCATTTGAAGCATTTAGGGTCAGAGAGTCACAAGGTTAAATTTAAGCTCAAATAATATTTTAGCCGTATTTTACTGTCAATGTGTTAAACAGAGGATGTATTATCATTGAAATATTTCTTAAATGACTATCTTATTTTGAGTGTTCATGTTCATTATATACTCTTGAAAGGAATTACTGTCTATCTGCTTAATGGGCTACTCAATTTTCATAAAGTAAATTTATAGTGAACATACTTGCTATTGCATCAGTTTATCCAAAAAAGATTATGCACATTTTATAGTTTTATAAGTTTTAGAATGTATTTTGTTTAACATAGTAATCAATTGGCTGTCATGGTGATGAAAACATTTGAGTATTTCATGGTTGACTTAATTCTCGTTGATATTTGTAGCTAATATGGAGCTTTTGAGTCCTCCATCGATGGAAGGCTTGGATGCTTTATTTTCCGTAAGTGCTTTGACAATTCATCTTTTTCTTATAGAGAAATGAGAACTATAAGCCCTTGGTTATGAATGGTTTCTTTTTTTGCCACACAGAAAACTAGTGGATCGTTGATGAAAAACCTGAGTGGAACAAATGGTCAGTATAAAGTGTCATTTCACATCAATGATGCTTTTACACAAATAAAAAGAATCATAAGCTGTCTTGGTTAAATTGCCTAACTTGAAAAAGCATACAGGAACTATACAAGTGCGGCCACCGTCACCAATCAGCATGTTTTCCAGAAAATCTAGAAAGAAGGCGAGTTCTGATTTCCTTGGGATGTTAATATGAAATCTATCTTAGTTTACATACTCCATATTGAGCATTGTGTTATTTTTTCAAATTTTGTCTCTTTTCTTAGTAACTTGACTAACTCGGAGAACCAAAAGTTCCGCCAAGCCTTGTCCCTCAATGTAGTAGTAGTGTCTTTACTACAAACTGGTCATCTGAATATTTTCTCATTTTTAATTTTGACATTGTTTCGTTTGGATTCTGATTCAGATCCAGCCTTCCCTCACTGCTGTTACATCTGTAACTGATGGTTTGAAGAAACTATACAATGAAAAGTTGAAGCCACTAGAGCTTACCTACCGCTTTAATGATTTTGCATCTCCTGCTCTGGTGAGTGGATGAAAAACATACTGATTATGTCTTAATAGTAGTATTCTCCGACGACCTTATAGATGTTTAACTTGTATTTCTGAATGCTTACTTTTACTTGTTTTCATAGACGGAGAGCGATTTTGATGCCAAGCCTATGGTCATGCTTTTGGGACAATACTCAACAGGAAAAACCACTTTTATCAAACACTTGCTAAAGTGCAATTATCCAGGTTAGTACTGTCCAATTTCTGTACTTTTGTTTGCCAGTATATATACCTAATGTTTGTTCTTTTCTTCTCTCTTTTGGTTGAAATAGGTGCACATATTGGACCAGAGCCAACAACCGACAGATTTATTGTGGTTACGGTAAATAGGGAATAATAATTGTTCCATGTCTTATGCCGTTGGTTAAAGATACTATCTCCTAATGCTCATTGTAGTAATAGTAGTAGTAGTTGTTGTAACACTAACAGTCTTTTACAGTCTTCCCTTTCCAATGAGATTTTCACGGCATTACATCAACGATGCAATTTGATTGTTGTATACTTTGTTTAAGGTACTAGTTTCTCATTTTAGTGTCTTACAGTTATTTTTTGCTCAGTCTGGTCCAGATGAAAGGAGCATTCCTGGCAACACTATTGCTGTTCACGCCGAGATGCCATTCACTGATTTGACAAAGTTTGGTGGAGCATTTTTGTCAAAATTTGAGTGTTCCCAGTTGCCACATTCTGTGAGTCAACATCTAGCAATTTCTTTTACTTTTGTCGTATAAACGAAGGATAATTTAATAATTTGTCTAACTATGTTTATTCCTTAATAGCTCCTTGACCATATTTCATTTGTGGACACTCCCGGAGTTCTATCCGGAGAGAAGCAAAGGACAGAGAGGAGTTACGATTTTACTGGTGTCATTTCATGGTTTGCTGCCAAATGTGACATGATACTCCTCTTGTTCGACCCACATAAACTTGATATTAGTGATGAATTTAAACGAGTTATATCATCTTTGAAAGGCCATGAAGACAAAATCCGTGTTGTATTAAACAAGGCAGATCAAGTTGATACACAACAAGTAAGATATGAGGATTATCAATACACACGTGTCTTCTCTTTGCTTTTTTCTACTTCACAAAAATGATTTGGCTTGATGCTAAAAGTTTCTTCACCTTCTCTTTTTTTAATGGAAGCTTATGAGAGTTTATGGTGCATTGATGTGGTCTCTCGGGAAAGTTCTGAACACACCTGAAGTTGTGCGAGTCTATATAGGGTAAGAGGAAGGTGTTTCTTTCTATAGTTCTCTATGTTTTTAACAAAGTGACTAGATCACTGGATAGCATGTCAATTGTAAAATAAATGAAGCTAAGTTCATAACCAACACCTTTTTGTGCATCGTGTCTAATAAGTTCTCACAACTTTTGGTTTTGCAGCTCTTTCAACGATAAACCTGTTAATGAAGAAGCTATTGGTTCTATGGGAAAGGGTCTTTTCGAGAAAGAACAAGATGACCTTCTTGATGACTTGATAGATATCCCAAAGAAGGCTTGTGACCGTCGAGTAAGATCACCTCTTCTTGTCCATTGACATTTCTATTTGATCAACATTGTGTACCAGATGGTTTACGATTCTTAATACAACTTTTGTACTATTTCAGATCAATGAATTTGTTAAACGTGCAAGAGCCGCTAAGATACATGCCTACATTATGAGCCATCTTAAGAAGGAGATGCCAGCACTGATGGGCAAGTCCAAAACACAACAAAAGCTCATTCAGAATCTTGACAACGAATTCGAAAAGGTCTACTTCTCAACACACTTAAGGGAACTCTTTTACATTTCAGATATATGCTTAACATTCAATGTACATTTGTGACACAGGTCCAGAAAGCGTTTCGTTTACCAGCAGGCGATTTTCCAAGTGTTGATCATTTTAGGGAAGTTTTGGGTCATTACAACATCACCGATTTCGAAAAATTGAAGCCTAGAATGATTCAAGCTGTGGATGATATGCTTAGCCATGACATTCCTGAGCTTCTGAAGAACTTCAGAAATCCTTATGAATAAAAAGCTCTTAATTTTTTTTAAAAAAAATTTAGATGAATGATGATTCAGAATGTTAGTTTTATCTTTGAGGTATTTACTGAAATTTGTGCATTCTTTGCACTGGTGAATCCATATTTCATTTACTTCAAAGTTGTGATAAATTGGCAGTTCCATTTTTTGTAATCTGTTATTATTAGTGCTTAATTTTATATGTCACTGTCCTTCAATTTTTATGTCAAATTATTCTTAATTTAGGGTGTGCTTGGTTGGTCAATTTTTTTAGAAAATATTGTTTTTAGGGAAACAAATTCCTTGAAAAAAAAAAGAAGAAGAAAACGACTTTCCAATAAAAGTAAAAAATCAAAATCCCTAAATATGTTTCCTAGAAATTTAATTCACTTTAATCAACTTCTTTTTCCTTATCCCTAAGTTTTATTTCTCTCCTTGTTTGGATGGTTGTTATCCTATTGTATTAATAGTTTAAATATAATGTTTGATTTGATTCTTGCTTAAATACTATTGTATTGTATCGTTTAAATCCATTATTAGGTAACGATGAAAAAAATTCATTTTATTTAACAACTAACTTGATGTGATCGCATCGTTATCTTATTGTTTGCTTCTCATTTTATCTTTATTTATTATTTAATAATCATATTTCATCGTTTATCCTATCTTTTTATAGTAGCTACACTCTGTACTCTACTTTCTGGTAAGTCTATCATTCAAATTATGAATGTGCGACATTATCTAAAGACAGAACACGATACTATCTATTTAAACACTAGAATCATTAAAAACAATACAATAGAATATGATATATTATGAAAACAGTACGTAACAACCATCCAGTTCATTTTTACTTGTCCATTATTTTTTTTAAAAAAAATGTTTATTTCCACTTATTATTTTGACATACCAAAAAAAAGTACTAGCATATCTTACTTTAATAGTAATTAATTTTTAAGAATTAATATTAAACATTAATTAATATGGACGTCATAACAAACTTCTCATTCAATCCTATCACTTTATTTTGGTAATCAAAATTCGCACACTTCCAACGAAAGCGTTGTTTTCATCCCAATAAAAATATGACAATACAATAAGAATAACGAGGAAGGGAAAAGAAAGGAAAGCACTGACCTATATTCGCAATTTTAGGGTACAGTTCTAAAAAGCCTATTTAAATCAGTTCGCTAAAGATTTCACTGTATAATCTGATGAGTCACCATGGAAAGCGAATTCGCTATACATTTCTATTACCAAAAAAAAAGAAAATTGATATTTTTTTCTCTCTAAAAAAAATTAAAAGTGTTTTTGAGCTTATTAGTCAACTATGGATAAAAAATTAGGCCAAAGATTTGAAGGAAAAGTAGCAATTATAACTGCTTCTACACAGGGAATTGGATTTAGTATAGCTGAAAGGCTTGGTTTAGAAGGTGCTTTTGTTGTTATCTCCTCTAGAAAACAGGTTTGTTTTTTTAAAAAGATATAATAAAATTAAATTTATTTATTTATTTTATGTTTCTGTGTTGTAATAATTAATAATTCTTGGTTGTTTTTCCTAATTACTTGTTAAGTTTGTGAATTCTTCATATGGGTGTTTCTAATTTTGGCTAAAGTTTTGATCTTTTTCTGTGTTTGAGGGTTTTTATATAATTCTTTGTCAAGTTTTTGTGTTATCTTCATATGGGTCTCTCTATTTTTAGCTAAAGTTTGATGTTTTTTCTGTGTTTTATGGATATGCAAACATTGGTGTTTCAAGATTTACTTTTTTTTTTAAATTGAGGTGTTTCAAGATTTACTGTAAAGTTTTTTGTGAATTTTTCATATGGGTGTTTCTAATTTGATCAAAGTTTGTTCCTTTTCTGTGTTTTATTGCATAATTTGATGATTTCATCACCTATTGTCTTGTTTATATGAATTCTTTGATCTGTGTGTTTGTAATTTGATCAAAGTTTGATCCTTTTTCTGTGTTTTGATTGTCTATCTAAAATGGTTGAAGTAATTTTCAGCTATCGTAAATGATCCTCTTTTTATTTCTATTGTAATTTATGGACCTTTTAGATCATGGTTTAAAGATCCTTTTTGAGCAAATCGAAAATCTCACGAGAAAACGTTAGACTACATGAAAATATTGCTGTAGTGGAAGAACTTTTAAAATAGAGACAGAATCGAAATGTTAAAAGGGATATTTGCACAAATCAACCAAATGGTTGTGCTTGAAGAATTCCATTTGTAGATATTAGTGTTAACATACTAACATGGTTGTTTGTTGCTTGTTTATGCATTTGGTGTATTGACTTGGCGTGTTCTTTTGATCTGTTCGTTTTACAGAAAAATGTGGATGAAGCGGTACAAAAACTCCGTGATCGAGGAATTGAAGTTTTTGGAGTAGTATGTCATGTATCAAATGCACAACAGAGGAAGAATTTGATCGACAAGACCATTCAGGTATGCAACTTGTGTATTTTTATCACTTATTCAATTAATCAAATTCAGAAGTTTGAGTTCAAATGTATGGTATATTATCTACAAGATACTAATGACCTCTTTCTCTCTGTGGTCGATTTGGTATAATCCGAAAGTTATTGGAACCGCGATATGCATGTGTATTAATTTGATTGGTGCTTGAATTCTTTACAGGAAAAAATTGCTGATGAATGAAACTAGTTAGTTTGTATTCATTTTCTAGTGTGAGATAAAATAAATAAATTATAAAGGTAATATGGGGGCCACCTGGTGAGCGTCTCGATTATTCCACCAGATACCTGCTATCTCTCTCACTAGCACAGGTACCAACTAGCTCCGCTCACCAAGGCTTAGCCAAGTGGAAAGAAATATCATAGACTAGTAAACCATTTAGTTAGACTAGCAAACTCTTTCTGTGTAAAGTGAATACCCGGAGATGCTTTTTCATTGCTCTTCGCTCATGAGTTTCTCAGGCGAGTCTAACCGTTTCATCATATTAGAGTGGTTGTTGTTCACTCTCTTAAAAATGGCTTCTCTCGTTGTTGGCTATAAATGGACCATTTGAGGAATCATATTCAATAAACCAGCGTCAGTGTCTTAATAGGCATTTTCAGACCCTAGAAATTTCTGAAAACAAGAACAATGACTAGTAAATTTCCAGAAAACATGATAAATTTGTTTTCACTCATTTTAATCTTCTTAATTATTGATGAAACACCTACTAAACTTTCAATAAAAAGAGTGTACGGTGACGCTATAGTACTTAAAAGGCACGGTGAACCCTCAAAGACATTTGTGGATCGGTTGATATTAATCATATTTGAATCTGACTTGTGTGATAATACAGTTGCTCTGCAGAAGTTATATTCCAATTTCACTAATTGGAAGTTGTCATTTTCCAGAAATACGGGAAATTAGATGTCATTGTGTCAAATGCTGCTGTAAATCCTACCGTGGCTACAATATTAGAAACTAAAGAACAAACCCTTGACAAGCTATGGGACATCAACGTGAAAGCCGCTATCTTATTACTTCAAGTAAGTCATTTGATATGAATAACTTCTTAAGAGAAAAATGTTCGATATTCATGTATGCCTGTAGAAATATTGAGGAAATCAGAGGATGCTAAGATTTTCTTTCGATCATATGTTTTGATTTATTCTACATTCCGTTGTCCCAATATTACTTTTAATTGTTCTTGGCGCTGTGCATAATATTTACTTGAAATACTTGTAGGATGCAGCTCCTTACCTTCAGAAGGGTTCCTCGGTGGTTATAATTTCATCTATTGCTGCTTATAGACCACCTGCTTCCATGGGAATGTATGGTGTAACAAAAACAGCTCTTCTTGGACTGACCAAGGTACTTATCGTGGCATTTTTAGCATATTAAGTTACGATACAAATGGCTTTTTTCCAGGGAACTATTTAAAAATTCTGTCCCCGTTAGCCTAAAAACAAAAACTCATCCAACTACTTTTAAAGGCGAAATTTAGTCCACTATGCTAATGGGGACAAAATTTAAAGAGTGGCCTCAGAAAAATCCATACAGTGAAGTTCTTGAATTCTTTTTAGTTTCCTTCTAATTTCTTGTGCCATTTCAGGCTCTCGCAGCTGAAATGGCTCCGAATACTCGTGTGAACTGTGTTGCACCAGGTTTTGTACCCACACATTTCGCTAAGTTCATCACAGGGGATGCTAATTTGGTAAGTTCGCATTACTGTTAGATGTCTTATCTCTCGTTGGTTAAAATATCTGATCGCGAGTTCACAGTTTATTAAGTGGACGCTTATTGTTTTATAGAGGAGAGAATTGGAGGCTAAGACATTACTCAGTAGGCTCGGAACAACACAAGACATGGCTGCAGCTACTGCCTATCTTGCTTCAGACGATGCAGCTTATGTAACCGGAGAAACTCTTGTAGTTGCCGGTGGAATGCAGTCTAGACTGTAGCATTTTCGTTGTACTTCCTCCCGTCTTTTTTTATCTCTTATCGCGTCTCCATAAGCCGACATTACTATGATGTTAAGAAACTTTTTTCTGATGGTAGTGTTTAAAAGTACACACCTAAATACAAAGGGTACAATGTGACCGGAGCATTGTCTCGCTTATTTGTCTATAATATTAGTCGTGGTATTACTCTTGTAGTTTCTTGTCCTTTGACTTCGGTTATTATCTATGGGCTCTTTACACTTCTATTATTGTTTCTTATTATGACTATTGTTTAGGATGATTTGATAGGTTATCTATATATTTTGCCAGGGCTTTTCTCCATTTCAATACTTCTTTCTCTATACTGCTTTGGTCTGTATTTTCCTTGAACTGAGGGTCTATCGGGAGCAACCTCTCTACTCCAAGGCAGTGGTAAAGTCTGTGTTCAGTTTATCATCTCTAGACTTCCACTTTTGTTGGATTACACTGGTATGTTGTTGTTGTTGTCGTCGTCTTGTAGTTAATGAAGTATACATTTTTATTGTGGACTCTAAAAATTGTGAGACTGTACGTACTACTTCCCCAACTCCCTATGGAGGGTTCCGTAAAAGTTTCACAGTTTAGATCGTTCGAAAATCATATCACCAAAATATTCATAGGTTAACACACGAAAAATTAAGAAAAATCGCCTAATTCCTATAAATTGGCCCCTAAATGTCCAAAATAGACTCTAAAAATTGTGAGAAAGTATATACGGTTCCTCCAACTCCATATAGAGGGTTCTATAAAAGTTATGCAATGAAATTTGTCTGATCACAAAATATTCATAAGCTAGTCCATGGATTTGGCGCGTTGTGGCGTGGTAAGGTTTTTCTGAATTTTTTTTATAAAGACCACCGTGATGAGTTGGGGGAGCATTACGTATAATATCGCCATTTTTTAAGGCATATTTTTGGATCTAGGGGCCAACTTTTAGGAACTATGCTACTTTTGTGGTTTTCATGTGTATTAATCCATTGATTTTATGGCTTGTAGCGCTTGGGGGGTTTTTCTAAAAAAAACTTTATGAGTACCTCTATAATGAGTTAGGGGACCATTACGTACAATCCCACCATTTTTTTCACGCATATTTTCTCATTTACGAGCCAACTTTTAGGAATTACCTGACTTTCTTAGTTTTTCGTGTGTATTAGCCCATGGACTTGGCGCCTCGGAGCACCCAAAATTTTTTTATAAAGAAACTTTGTAAGGACCTTCATAATGAGTTGGGAAGCATTACGTACAGTCCCACCTTTTTTTCCAGGTATATTTTCGCTTTACGAGCATTACGTAAATGATTTGGGGGAGCTTTACGAAATACACAAAAAACTGAGAAAATCACATAATAATTCCTATAAGTTGGCTCCTAAATGTCCAAAATGGACTATAAAAATTGTGAGATTGTACGTAATACTCCCCCAATTTCCTACAGAGGGTTTTGTAAGGGTTTCGCAAAGATCGTTCGGAAACCATATCATAGAAATATTCATGGTCTAACACACGAAAAACTAAGAAAATTGTCTAATATCTGTAAATTGGCCCCTAAATGGCCAAAATTGACTCCAAAATTTGTGAAACTGTACGTACGGTTCTATAAAGGTTTCGCAAAGAAATTGTTCAGAAGCTATGTCACCAAAATATAGAGTCTGAGCAACAGATAGTTATCAATATCTAGAATGAGACTTGCTTTTAACATACTGAATTTTACTGATGTATTTTCTCATAAGTGACTTGTCTCTAGGAGAAAAAACAAGGAACAAGATTCACTAATCATCCATCAAGAGGAGAATAGCAGCAAGTAAGACATACAACAGCTTCTTGGGCAACATCTCCAGGGAGTGACCAACAGCAATCATCAGCGGAAATCGGCATTTGTCGTCCGATGGATCCTCATCAGTCACCACAGCCAGGCCATCAAAATCACAGTCCCAACTGTTCTGATTCTTGAGCTGATAGTACATGTTAAAAGCATAGGAGGCATTCCCTTCCGTGCTAAGATGGTTACAGGACGAGCCATATCCCAAAGCCGTGCAATCTGAAAGACTGCACGCGTAATCTATGTTTTTTGGTAAGTCTTCTGCATTATCTACATCTGTTACCGCGTTTTCTGGTTTAAGTATACACCACCTTTTGTGCATATAGTTTACACCTTCTACTGCAACCAACCCTTTATCCTTTTGCATTCTCCCGGATAAATCTAGCTCGTATTTAGGCTTTCCGTCGAATTCAAGCATTCCCCAATGCCTCTCAAAGTTACCTGGAGCAATGCTTTTAGCATTCTCATCAATAAGGCTGAATAAATAAACCTCTATCTTCTTACCCTTTCTAGCAGGAGTTCCTTGTTCACTCAAACAATGTTTGATCAATCCTTGGTTAAATCTCATAGCGTTTTCGATATTAGCATTCTTATCTCCATCTGTTGGCCAACCTACTTCTCCTACTACGATTTTCATGTCAGTGAAACCAGCTTTCTTCAACGACCATACAAGTGTATCAAAATTGGCATCAAACACGTTCGTGTAAACATAATCTCCATCTCTGACAGGCTTGTTTGAGCCATCAAAGAAGGCAAAGTCTAATGGAAAGTAGATGTTCCCATATAGACTGAGGAAAGGATAGATGTTAACAACAAAAGGGGCATCATTCGAATACAGATATTGGACAATCTGAAGGGTTAAATCGCGCACTTCTGGCCTGAAATCACCAGCTGAGGGTACCTGATTTGACTCAGGGGAGAAGTAAATGTCTGCATTGAAAGGGATAGTTGCTTTCACCTTTGCCCCTAATCCAGCTTTGTTGATGGCTTCTTGAACATTTTTCAGTGCTGGTAATATGTACTGCAGGTACGTCCCGTTGTATGTTCGGAGAAATGGCTCATTTCCCACTGCTACATACCTACATTCATTTGAGAAATGCTATGTAGAAATTCAAACAAAACTCTACTGAAGTTGCAAACACAACACAAATGGATTCAATTCCTCTAGTCCATGTTCCCCTTCTCTTTCTTGATCTTCCTATGTCCTACAGTTACTCCTCAGTCTCAAATAAGTTGGGATTGGCTATATGAATCCTAAGTAATATGTTTTTGCATTTAGGGTGTGTTTCGCTAAACAAACCTGAAAATTTTCTCTAGGAAAACAAGTTCAGTGGAAATAAGGAATTCGGGTTTCATAAGAAGCATTTTACATTGATTGTCTCCTCCGCACCCTCCAAAACATTTCACCCCCATAGCTTCCATCCCCATCTCCCAACCCCATAAAGTTTGCTTACATTATATACAAATGCTTTTGGAACAATATTTTCTGCATACTTAGCAAACACAAGAAAATAAGTAAGAAAATTACTTATTTTTCGAGAAACAAGCAAACACACCCTTAAGCCCAACTCAACAACAAAAAACTTTGAATAACCTAGGAAAACTACTAACTACTACAACAACATATAGAGTGTAATCTACAAGTGGGATCTGGGGAACGTCGTATGTACACATTTCCGAAGGTAGAAATGTTGTTTCTGATAGACTCTCGGCACAAGTAAAGCAAAGGAATACTAAGAACTGGTTTAAAAATGAACCTGATTTTGACACCATGAGGATAAGCATAAGCAGAGATATTAGCTTCAACCCAAGAATCAGCAATTATAGAATTAGAACTCAAATCCTCCAACATATAATTAGGAATTGCAAGCATTACTTCAATTTCAGTACCAATTAAAGCATTCAAAATCACTTCATCTGCTTCAAACAGTTTCACTTTATCAAATCCATTTTCTATCAACATCTTCACAACACTATTTGGGGGTAATTGGTGAGTTGCCATTGTACCCCAGTTCACTCCAACACTCCCAAAACACCTTAAAATCATACCCATAAATGCAATTCCAAAAATATATAGAATCAAGAAATCATCCATATTTCGATTACCCATTACAATTTTTTCTATTATCTACAACCCCTTTAATGAATCTTGAAATATTGTATGAGAAAAAGCTGATTTTTTTTCTTTTTAGTTTGAAGAAATATGAAAAAAAGGTGAAAAGATCACAGGGGAATGAAGGGAATCTTGATTCTGTTATTCCGTACAACAGCCATTTCGCGCGGCTTCTAAGAATTGTCAGAACTATATAGAAAGTTTGTTAGTGTTCTTATTTTCTTATACAATAACACCTTGTTACGTATCGTTTCATAATATATCGTATTGTATTATATTATATTAATGAATTGAATATTTGGAACTTTGGATGATTATATCATTTTCCGTCGTTTCATTGTGTTATTACACCAACATTATGAAGAATAAGATTATAATATTACAGAGAAAATGTAAGGCGTACGGTAGAGGTACTATTAGAAAAAAAGGTAAGCATGCTGAGTAAAATAGAATTATTAAATAATAAGTACAGGGGCAATAAGGGGGGTATGAGGTTCGAAACCGCATGCATGCTTTTTCGATTGTGCTCGAAGTAGGGGGATTGCCTGATACGATTTACCTCTCCTGTGTGGTTTGTGGACTATTACACTACAATAGAATTTACCTTGTGCATACCTAAAGTATAGTCGTTGTGGGTTCCCTTGTCATACAAAAAGTACAAGCAATGGAAAAAAGATCAAGGTAATGACGTGATTACACCAAATCTAAATCTATTGTTACCCAAAACTGCACTTTTCATCATTACATTACATTACATGATAACAAATTTGGCAATATAATCCAATAAAATTGCCAATAACTGAGTCTCTCTGTCAAAAAGTCTTTCCGACCCTTGAAAATGGAAAAAAAAATCTGATAAAAAAAATCTGATAAAGAGCGCTTCCTCCTTTAACGAGCCTTAAAGGTGCAAATTTCAGAACCAGTGAATTCCAAATACCAAATGGTTATACCCGCGAAAAAATAAAATAAAAGGCTAAAGCAAGCTATGAACATATACATATATAAACATATCATAATGCAGCAAAAAACAAACTAGATATGAAATCTAGCATCATACACAACAAGCTTAGTTGCTCAAAGGAGGAAGACCCTTTTATCTCCTCTTCCCTTTAGGAACTCTGCTAAAAACACCATTAAATACATAGGAATAACCAACTTCAGACATCAAGAAAAAAAGGGTTTTGCCTGTTTCTGTTCTGCTATGCAATCTTACATACAGTTGAATATTTGCATAGGAACGAAAAAAAGGCACACCTTCGCTAGCCTAGTGCTGCCATCGGTTGTGTACTCTTATGGCATAAACTCGTGGAATAATCAAATTGGTAGTATATACTATACAGGAATAACATCACCGTCCTGAATATCGTCACAGGTCAAGATGAGACCTTCTACGTAGGTTGGAAGAAGACAACGGAGCCATTGACAGCCTATTGAAATAGGCTCAGGTGGTGGAACAATCATTAGCACGTTCTCTTGGAGCATTACAACGCCCATGACACTTACGGTGCTCCCTTCTTTGATGTAACTGTAATTTTTTAAGCAATCAGCAAGAACCTTAGTCTGGGGAAGCTTTCATAAGTTGGAATAAATACATGAGGTTCGCTGAATAAACTCAACTTACCCTTCTTTCAGTCGCATTACACGGTCGTCACTTGAGAGGTTTCGATCAGCAAGCCATCTTATGAAATTGGGAGACAACTCACTGTCACTCGTTACATCAACAACTGTTTTTGATTTTACAAATGGCGCCACCTTTGCTCCATAGCCTGCCTTAACCAGCGCTCTTAATCCAGTCTGGAAGTCTGATATATAGAAATCACCAACATAGTTCTGTTACCAAGAAACATATGTCAGTTTCTCATTAGACAATTGACATAACATTTTTTTTTGAACTTGGTGACTTCATTAGACATAACATTTGGAATCATGACCACATAATCCTGGGATGAGGGGAAGACGCAAAGGATCAATTGTCACCACTCGTTATGACCTCTTAGGAGTTGACAGTACAAAAGTTTGTATATCAGAAAGAGTAACAGGACTATTGGTTTTAGCAAAATCTGACCAGTAGAAGTCTAGAAATTTCTGAAAACGTAACCCTCGAAGTTGGTAAATGATGTTGGTTACAAGTCTTTTTGACTCTATGAACTTGCACTGAAGTTTGTTTGCTCAGAGGCTTGAAGATAGATAGTCCATCGCCTTATGTGACCTGAATTCCAAAACTTCAGCTTGAACTGCCAACTCCTTCCGTTTCAATTTGTTTGTCTTACTTTCATTTTTCGTCCATTTTAATAAAAATCCCCATTTCCTTTTTTCCAACTCTTTAATTCTAACTTCCCACATGGCATGTTTAAGATCACAAGATTAAAAGGTATTTTGGTACATTCTACGTATCTTTAGTTTAAGACCACAAGATTCAAAAGTTTTTATTACTTTCTTAAACTTCATGCTAAGTCAAAATCAGACAAACAAGTTGAATCAGAGGGGGTATAACTTTATTCAAGTTCCCATGTAATGTTTTAATGACACCACAGCTTATGGAACCTTGACTATTCCATCAGGTACCTGCTACCTCCCACCAGCATAGGTACCGGATGACCTCCCCGAAGCATTTGTATTCAACTTCTAACGAGGATGAAATAGTATAAGTATCAACATAACTATATCTATGCCACTGTTATATAATAATAACTATTGCACTTAAAATAACATTCGGCTGATACCAATTGACACTGAGTACTGGGATCAAATCAAGAAATACTCAAATAGTTGATATACAAACCAACCTCCGAATGCCTCCGTCCCCATGAAAAGCTACGCTGTCTAGGATTTGCACAATTTCCAACGCAAGCTTTGTATTCGTGCAATTCTGTAGAAGCATATACACATCTTGGTACCCGCTGAAAAGAAGTTTCAAGAGGGATACTGCCGCAGGTGACAACCTACAAAAAGAATAGAATTTATATTACTCCCTAAATAACATCCTTGAAAGTGTGCAGAATTTGGAATGCAAGATCTTTATGTGTTACAAGTAATTCATTGGTAGTATCATGGTAAACTTTTGATAAGGTAACATAATGGTAAACTTTATGTGTGCATTCATTTTTTAAAAAAAAAATTGAGAAGCTAAAGTAATTATATACATTAGAATAGCACCGAAGGATGTACTATTACGGCTGTATGAAGAAGCAAAAGAACAAACAACAAAAGTGTTCCCCGTCTAATCTTGTACGGATTCTAATGTTTTTAGAACTGTTTTCGTTTACGTGTTACATCCTACACCATAAGCAAAACAAGATATATAATTTCTGTGTGCATTCATGCAAAAACTAAATTGACACTTTATAAGGAACATTACAAAGTAAAACAAAGTAACAAACTACAGTCCAATCTTTTCCATCTTTACAAGACACCAAGACTTGACACGGTCTAAAAGTTCAGAAGAATTAATAAATTTCCATCTAAATTCCAAAGAAAGAATAGAATTCTAGCAGGTGTCATCAACTCTATCACACTCCAAACATCAAAACGTGATTATTTTATACTTAATGATTAAGAAGATTAAACATGACTTAAACATAAGATTCATTTACATCTTCTGGAGTAGAAACATGGATATTAGAAGATCACAATCGTAGGTTTCTGATTCCCTAGGTTCAATATCTGCGGTGTCTATTAGAAAAGTGAATTATGTATGACAATCCAAACTGAAATTTTGAGCAAATTAACAAGGACAGAGAGCCATGTTTGGAGGCTCGGAACAACAAGAAGCACAGGGAGAGTACTTAGTGTGTCCAGCTGAATACAGCAAGTCCTTAAATAACACTTATAACGAAGCTTCCCTTTCCAACATTATTTGCAATTCATGAGGGGTATGGTTCCCATAGCAACTCAAAGATGAATTCCAAGAAAACGGCTTCACTTAATGTAGCAAGAATTTAATACCGTAGAAATAGGAAAAGTTTGGGAACACATATTTATCTAGATTTTACTCAAATACCATAATATACACACATGCTATACAATAATTGGATTACCACATTAAAAGCTAACTTTGACACCTTTTTTTTACTCTGTTCATATAAAGAAAAGTAGTTCTCCAATTTTTGGGCTGTTTTGGAGAGTTATTTTTTTCTTTTCCTTTTTCCGGAAAGGGTGGATCATATTTGGCAAATGTGCATTTCGGAAAACCACTACATGAGGGGGTTATAGAAATACAATAATAAGACCTATTTATTCATTTTATCAAGTTATTGTGAAAGCAGAACTTGATGTTGTTTAAAGAGTGCATCTGGCTAGAGGGGTTAGAAGGGTTAAAAGCAAGCAAGAAAGAAGCATAAGTTCTCCCTGTTTTAGGTAGGATACGAATCCCAATGAAGGACTAAAGAAAAACAACAAATACATTTTGGATAAAGGAAACAAAGAGATAATTAGAACCTGAACGCTGCATACAATTAAAGGGCGGCCATGAAAAACAGTACTTATTTTCTTGTATCAGAAGAAAAGAAAGACGGCACAAATAAACTTATAAGAAGATGAGAAGTATTTCTATGTTGAATAAGTAACGAAAGAATACAAGATATCAGAAAGGTAGTTCTAACCCTCTTATTCCCGTTCGTCATATATCTTCAAATATCATCTTTATAGATAACTAACAGTCTATAAAACTGCATAGAAAGTATATATATCAGCAGCCAGTACATATCCACTTATCATAACATTTTTTTCTTAACTATCTTCTTTCCTTTCCGTCCCTCTTCTCACCTACTAACTCGTGGATAAGTACACTTAACGATTTATTCCCCCTTTCTACCACATCATGCTGTCCGAACTCCTATCTACCCACTTTCTAAAACAACTCTTCCGCAATAAGAATTGAGTAACTTCAGATCAGTACTCTGCAGCCAACGCTTTGCAAGACTAATACACCAGATAAAGCTATGTGCTTTAACCCTTCCTTAAGCATAATTTAGGTGACTTCACGTAAAATCAATACGGAAAATTCTACCTCACAACTCAAATCAAAGCTTATCAAAGATCCGACAAGAACAATCAAAGTGATTCCACAACACATGGTCATCGTTACCTCCAAGGACAATATGGCAATTGACAATCTTAAGACACCGGATAAAGCTGTGTTTTCACCTTCCTTGAGCATAATTTAGGTGACTTCAGGCAAACTCAAGAAAATTCTTTTCCAATTCAAATCAAAGCTTAGCAAAGAGATCCCCCACAAGGACAATATTGTAATTGACAATCTTAAGACACCGATAAAGCTATGTACTTTAACACTTCCTTAAGCATAATTTAGGTGACTTAAGGCAAAATCAATATGGAAAATTCTTCTCCTACTCAAATCAAAGCTTAGCAAGGACAACACATGGTCATCATCACCTCCAAGGACAATATGGTAAATGACAATCTTAATACTATCATCCAAAACATCTATCCTACTAATCAACCATAACTACCACCAAATGACAAAATCATTACTATATTTAATAAAACATTCTTACACATTTCAACATCACCAAACCAAATTTAGCAAATATCTAATACAAATAAGAAATAAAATGATATGATTGAATTTTGACATATGAGTTGGAAATTACCCCAGTAACCTTCACAAGCTGTCCATTAACAGCACCTCTAAGCTCAGCATCTGGATATCTTCTTAGAAACTCCACCAAGCCTCGCTCTTTATACGCGTAATTCCACAGCAAGATCATCAAAATTGGAGCTACAGCTGCACCAACAGCCACCAAAATCACGAATTTTTTCACGGTTGCCATCACGAAAGCACCCGCCATTAAAGCCATCAATATCACCACGAATAACACCCACATTGCCACTCTTGAAACATTGAAACCCATCTTTATATCACCACTCAAGCTAGTAACAGAGGAGCCATAGACTATTTTTTTGAACGAAATTGTCGGTTCAAGCTGACCGGACCTCCTACCGGCACTGGAACTCAACGGACCGGAGTAAATGAGACCCGTTGGCTGAATTGGACCGGAACCGGAAGAGGACTTCTTGGGAATCGGGCCGGAATTGGAGGATTTGTGACCACCTATTTGACCCGAATTCGGCCCGGATCTTACGGATCCACTGTTATGCTGAGAAGATGATGAAGCCCTCGAAGATGGTTTTTTCAGAATTGGTGGGCCCGTATGGTGGTCCCCAGTCGACATGTCGATGCCGTACATTTTCCCAAGCTCGCCGGACTTCTTGACGTCGCCGCCGGTGTACGGAACAGCGCGAGATGTAGCTGTGGGTCGTTCCTTTTGCTGTTCGGGTCGGCCCGAGACGAATAACCCGTTTCTCAGCTGGTGTGACCCGATTCGAGAACTCACTTTTTTGTTCTCCATATGTAGAGACTAGAGAATGAGAAATCCAAAAGCTAAGCTTTGCAGAAAGTAAGTGTTTAAGCTTTTGAGAGTGAAGAAAAAAAAAAGGAGACGATGAAATGGAGAGTGGGGAGTGCGGGGGTGGGGGTGGGGGTGGGGGTAGAGGGTGGGAAAAAACAAAAAAGGGCATTATAGTCAAAATTAAGTGTTTTAAAATAATTGCCCCGAAGATCAACAAATAAAAGTTACTCTGAAAAAATAATATGTAATGATCCGATGCTCAACAGATAAAAGTTACTCTAAAGAATAACATGTTGATCATATAATCAGAAAGTTTAACTTCTCAAAGTTTACGTTTCGTGACCTATGATTGTAGTAAGGTTTGGATCGTCCCCCTGTTAAATCAATATATTAATTGAGTTCAAACTGATGCAAGACAATTCAGATCATATTTAATGTGGACGTTAAAGAATGGTGAAGAACGGTTTGATGTGTTGGTTATCATGTCCATAGTGAACGTTGGATAGTCAAGAATAGAGCGATCAATATGATGAATTAGTGAGGATCATTCTCCTTAAATCGAATCTCGAGTTTAAATTATTTTGCATGAAGAACATTTAAGAAATCTTTGACTATAATGGTTTAAATTCAATATTGAGCATAGAAAACTTATGAAACTAAATGATTCAAAAAAAAATTATACGAGCTTTTTAAATATTCAAATTAATCTAAATCAATAAACTTCGAATATCAAATGATTAAAGCGGAAAAAAAAAGAGAACACTAGTAATAGTTAAGAAGTAAAAAGTTGATCAACTTGACTCATCTCAATGAATGCAATTTAATTATAGAAGTACATATGATTAAAAATGATTAAAGCATAATTAAACTAAATATGGTATATTCACCTCATCATGCTTTTAATTGTAGTACTAATTAATTCTAATTAAGTACTAAACAATAAAATAAGGGATTAAAAATACAAATATGGACATGTGATTAATGATATTGACATGTGTGTCCCTGTCTATAAATTGTAGTACAACATGTGCTGTCTTTTTCCAATCTAGGAGGTTGCTAAACATATTTTTTATATATTATTTTATTTATTTTGTTATTTTTGAGGTTGGAAGATTGTTAGTATAGCCCATTCAATTTTTGGTTTTTTTTGCTTGGTATTAATTGATTCACTATTTATATAATTGAAAAAATATTGATTACTTTTCATGTCTTTATAATTGTTTCTCTATTTTATTTTTTGTGTCGGTAGCAAATAAGCAATTGCCACTTGTAAGCCTTTTTTGTTATTATTAAATGAATAGACTTTTTGGGGAAAAAAAGAAGTCACAATTTGTATATACTAATAATAGAACCTAAAAAATATTAATTTGTCTTAATAGGTTATTAAATATAATGTGATCATTTAAAATTAGATTATAATAAAAGCAATTGGAGATGATATCTTAGTTTGAAATTAAAGTCTCCCAATATGTCAAACTTTGAATTGATTAATGAAGTAATGTACTAATTGCTTTTTTGGGTTAGGATATAAGGTTAATTTTATTTAAGCTAATGGTCTATTGAAAACAATTAACATCACTTGTCGGAATATTATTGTTGTTGTTATTGTATATAAGGTTAAATTAAAATGAAAGACATATTAAAAGATAAAAAGGAAATCAGCAAAATAACAAAATAAATTTGACATATTCCTAAAGCTAGTTAATACATAAAGAAGCATAATTATACTACTTTATCTTAAAACTTTCAACTTGTTAAGTTATTTCAATCACTTTCAAATCTTATGTCCAACAAGTGAAGGATAATCTTTTGCTTGCTTAAGTTAACTAATTAATATATATATATATATATATATATATATATATATATATATATATATAAACACCTTTTAATTCTCAAGTGTAATAAGTTTCTGACATCAGATTCATTGAATCTAAAAATAATAATTATGTGGATCGTGATATATTCAAGTTCATATATTTAAAATATATTCAATTTAATATTAAAAAAATGTAAAGTCAAATTCATTAAACTAAAATCTCGAATCCTATCTCGATTTAATATGTCATTTAGTTAGATAAATATGAATGTGAAATGGTCAAATTAGTTTTTTTAATTCCTATTTAAAAGGTACTCCATCGTCAAAATTAAATATAATTTAGATCTACAACCTAAGATCAATAATATTGTTTTATTATAGATAAAACAAATACAATTTAAAATGGCAAAATTACATTGTTATAAATAAAATAATATCGATTTCTCTGATCTAATAAGCTTGTGAATAATAGTTCCATTTTAAAAAACTTAAATACTTATTATCACTCAATTAATTCTATTAAATAACATGAGCTAATTATATGCTTCAAATAATGATGTCAAGGACATGACCAGTTTGCGGGGACTTGTGGGGAAACCATAATTAAAATTTGGAATAAGAAATATATTATTTGTACCTTATGTTTGAAATTCAAAAAAGAATACAATAGGTATCAATAATAGTGTTTATTTTTAAATTTCATTCTGCTTTTATAGAAAACTAAAATAATCTGCGTAAATAGAAAATCACATTGATTTAATTAAATAAAAACACAGTAGAGAATTAAACTATAATAGATATATATTTTTTGGTTGCGCTTAGTTTAGTATAAGATTATTAAACTCGGCTATGCCTTAAATAAGGATCCCAAAATCGACTATTCGTGCACTTTGCCCTAGCTAACCGAACCGGCCTATTGAGATTTAATTGGGCCTCCTTCAAGCCTAGATAACATCAAGAGCCTTTAGTATATGGGCCTAGCTTCAATTCCAAGCCCAATCAAATTCTTCATGGACTATCTACACTTGAAAAGGACCTCACTTTTAGTGAATGGCATGGGCACCATTGGAACAATAAGGTCGTTATGATCATTACTAAATGGGAAAAAGGACAAATATACCCTCGAACTATCGTAAATGGTATGTAAATACCCTTCGTCATACTTTTGGGACATTGGTACCCCTGTCGTTCAAAAACTAGAGCATATATACCCTTTATACTAACAAACATACACGTGTCATAATCTTATCCACCGATCCGACATTTATCGACGGATAAGATTGCGCCACGTGTCCTTATTTAGTCTTTCGTTAAATTGAAGGCATATATGCTCTAGTTTTTGGACTGCAGGGGCACCAATGTCCCAAAAGTACGACGGAGGGTATGTGCATACCATTTACGATAGTTCAGGGTATATTCATCCTTTTTCCCTTACTAAATTTATCAAAGAGATGAAATAGAATCAAGGTATATCTTTTTATCCCAAGGATTTAAGGGATTGTAATAGGATGAATAAGATCCATCCACCGTTAAACAAAGATCTTGAATTTAGGCCTTAGGTATGAAAACGAATCCTAGTAGGGAGCACTTTTCTTTTAATGAACCTTATACAACACGAATCTAGATTAATTGAGACTTCAATACAGATATTAAACACGAAATACAAAACTAAAAAAAATAAAATATGAAACAATCTATGCATAAGACAATATTAAATGAACCATTTGGTCCCAACAATTTTATTTCATGGCAGTGTCCATAAAGAAATTAAATCAATTTTCCAATGAGTTAAGGTACATTATCCCCAAATTGAATAGGAAGTATCATAGTTATAAAAATTCCAAACTAAGAGGATCTGCAAAAATCTTTCTTTGAAGGAATTGTAGGTTGGCTTAAATGCAAAGGAATAATGAGATATTTTTTCAATTAAATAATAATGACTTTCGTATCAACTTACATTAGTTATATATATTTCGAAATTTTATCATATATTTATTATTTTCTATCAATATAAGATATTAAGTAGTTTATATAAGAAACTATATATATGTACTTATGGGGACAACACAAGGTTGCAGATTTACTAGCTAAGAAAGAAGAAAAATATAGCATCTCCTCCCGTATTTGCCAATGATACTAATTGACATAGATGTATGATAAGAAAATACTCGTAATAGCTCCCCTAGCAAACAATCTAACTACATGTATATATGGATCGTTGCGTCACGAACTTAGAGTCTTACTAAAGCTCCATGCGGCATTAGACAACTTACTCACGATTTTATAAGCTCAAATAAGCCCTTTGAAACTAAGATCGCTAAGAGAATGAAAAGGAAGACTTAGAAAGATTTGGAAAGTTTAGAAGAAGGCTTTGTATTAAGCTTGGAAGATTGCTTTACACTTGCTTGGTTGCTTGCTTGGATGGTGCCTTGCAAATGAGGGGCACCTCTATTTATACTACCTCCTAGGGACTAAAATGTAATTAATATTTATTTTACAAGTCCCTAAACTATTTACACTTTGGTCCCTCTCTAGAATCTTCTACTAATTCTAGGAAATTCTAAAGCTTTCCAAGAAAATATCTAGTCCCTCTTCTAGAATTCTCTACACAAGGCTTTCCTGGAAACTATCTAGGACCTTCTATTGCCTTCTAAGTTATTCTAGAGAATTCCCTAGAATTCTAGGGAATTCTCTAGCCTTCTTGAATAATCTAAAGGGTTCTAGAGTCTTCTGGAAACCTCTCTACAATTCTAGACCCTTCCACCCCTATTCGGACACAAAATTTCACTGTGACGTGGTGAGACGTGACAATTGGCTCTTTATTGACACTTAACATTATTATGTAAATATAGTTCTTTTAACAAATAATAATAACAAAAATACTAAAAGAAGTTCGAAGGAATACCCTTGCCCTTCTAACTCCATATACTTAACACTCTAGTTAAAAAAAAGGGGGGGAGGACAAATATATACTCAAACTATCGTAAATGGTATACAGATATCATCCGTCATATTTTCGGGATATTAGTGTCTCTGCCGTCCAAAAATTAGAGCATATATGCCCTTCACTGTAACGGAAGACTAAAAATGGACATGTGATGCAATTTTATTCGTCGATCCGATATTTAATAAATGTCGGGTCGGTGGATAAGATTATGACACGTGTATGTCCGTTATTGTAAATGGTATATATGTTCTACTTTTTGGACGACAGGGGCACCAATGTCCCAAAGGTATGACGGAGGGTATCTGTATACCATTTACGATAGATCGGGAATATATTAATTCTTTTTCCCTAAAAAGAAATAATTCCCCACTTTACTCCATCATTAGGGATCAATAGTGTTCCACTAGCTCTTCCTCGTGTGACTCAAATCCTCAATCTATGGATGAAAGGTGAAAGTGCTCACCATTAGAGCAAAATCTCACGTGTCTATTCTTTAAATAGAAATTGTAGTGATATTTATATAAACTAATAATTTTTCTAAAATCTGTGACTCTTAACAATGTGGCCACTTAAAAAGGGAAACTTTTTTTTTCCCTTTTTCTTTCTCTCTGTCAAAGTCTTGAAAAGCTTTAATTTGATCTTTGAACCAAGAATTCACGAGATTTCCCTGAAATCAGTGGTTTGACATTCATCTTTCTCTGCCCCAAAAGCCACTAAACTACTCACTTTTCCCAAAATGACTATTGCAAAAGAGTCTTGCCACTCTCACAGACTACTTCTTGAAAAAAGACTCTATTTTTATGACTATTCTTCTTTCAGTTTTTGTCACCTTGAAACCCCTTTTGTTTTGTCTTCATTATTCATTCCTTTTACATAGCTGTTTCTTGTAACTTCTAGTAAAAAAAGACTCCTTTTTTATGACTATTGAACTCAGTTTTTGTATTTTTAGTAAAAAGACTCCATTTTTATGACTATTGATCTCAGTTTTTGTCACCTTGAAACCCCTTTTACCTTAATTTGTGAACTTTAGTAAGAAAGACTCCATTTTTATGACTATTCATCTTTCTGTTTTTGTTACAATGAAACCCCCTTTGCCTTCTCTTCATCATTCATTCCTTTTTCATAGTTGTTTCTTGTAATATTTTTTGGTTTCCATGGGCTTGGAAATTTACTTTCCTTAACTTAGTCATGCAAAGTTTTCTGTAATGGAAAGTTCATTGTCTTGGTGTATGGCTTAATGGTTGTCTTTGTTTTTGGTTCTTGTTTGATAGATTCATGAATTTAAGATTACCCTTTAGAACTCATGTTTCTGAATCAGTTCATGCATTTCTTGAAATCAAATCACACATTCAGAAGAAAAATCATCTTCTGAAAGTGTGTATTGAGTTTTGACACTTTTTTAACAAAAGTTGTGTTTTTTTTTGGGTCTTTTTTCCATGGCTACTTGTTTTAATCCTTTTAGGCTAAGAAGGTCTAAGAGTAAAACATTAGAATTGCCTTCTTCATCTTCAAGAACTCAGTGGAATTCATGTGATATGGAAACAATGGATAAGAAAAGATTTGATAGTTTAGAGTCATGGTCAATGATATTAGAATCTGATAATGTTGAAAGTTGGGAAGTTTCTAAAGAGGATCAAGAAGAATGGACAGCTGATTTGTCTCAGTTGTTTATAGGTAACAAGTTTGCTTCTGGTGCACATAGCAGGATTTATAGAGGAATTTACAAGCAAAGAGCAGTTGCTGTGAAAATGGTGAGGATTCCAACTCATAAGGAGGAAACTAGAGCTAAGCTTGAACAGCAGTTCAAGTCTGAAGTTCGTCTGCTTTCGCGTTTGTACCATCTCAACATTGTGCAGGTTGCAGTTCCTTTACATTACAGAATGATGATTTTTATGATCTATTATCGTGTTTACTTGTAATGATAGTTATGCTCTTTTCGTAGTTTATCAGGTTTATTTGTATGAGTCTTTATTGCGTGAGGGTGGTGTCCGGGCCGCCTTGCACACGCCTTGACTATCCTATAGTGAAGGGGTCAGGAAACCGCACTCCCTCTCAATTTATGTGACACTTTTTGCTTCTCGAGATTTTAACGGTTAAGTTTGACCAACATATTTTAAAATGTTTTTTTTTCATCACATTGACACGAGAAGAATTGCAACTTATAGAACTTTTTCACATAGTTTTTGAATATTTGAATTTTAAGTTTAAAATAATGTGTTGATCTAAACCAATTTAGCTTCGAAGATTATTCAAATTGACTCTCGTTAAGCAAAAGGTGTCACATAAATTCAAAGTGCAAATAGAGCAAACATAATCTTTTTTGGTATATATACGAACTTTTGAATCCCCTTCACATACTTTAGGTTGGAAGATTGAAACTTTTGAATCCCCTTGTTAAAATTCTTGGCTTTGCCACTGTCTACAGTGCACTTGTTTTCTCTTGGTAGCATAGATGCCTATGTAATTCTTCTCACCAAGACTTAGGCAGATGGAAAAAAGTGAGTCTTGTTTTCTGTATGCAAGACGGTCTCTGTGTTTCAAAATTTACGAACCTTATTAAACACTTCCAGTGCCTGATCCCCTGTGGAAGCCCAAGTGTTCAGTTTATTATTGTATTTCAAAAAAAATTGACTAATTAAATATGCCACACAGATACCTAGAGAATTGTGACATCACCGGTTAGTAGTAACACATGGTTCTCTTAGCACAAAAACATTGATGTCTAGTATTTGTCTCGTTTTAAGGAACATGCTTCTTCGTGTATCATTTTTCCGTTGTTCTAAATACTTAACTTTCTCTGACTGCTAGCTTATCTTCAGCTTGAATATTCATTCGGATGAAAGGCTTGAAAAGGCAGAAATATAATAGGTCTTAGGCATTGTTCTGATCCGGTGAAGTTCCCTGCATTCTGTCTCTAGGAGGTTTTTTCAAATGCATCTTCCCTCTTTTATGTTCAGTTGTCAAAATTAATATGCTGTCCACGACCATCAGTGACATCGAAAAGACAAAAATGAAATAGGTGGGCAAGTAGGCACGAGGCTTGTTACCAACACACACTTACTCCAACTCTGATGAAGTACTCTGGAGATGAAAGTGAGAACGTTGGAAAATCTGCTGGCATTAGTTAGGGAGGCAGCAAGAGACTAATTCAGGAAGTGATTAGCTCTTTGCATTTCCTGAGAAAAATAGATCAAGTAAAGTGTAATTTGTGCACCTTGACTCGTAGTGTAATTCATAAGGAAGAATGATCTTTGATTATTTAAGCTTCCGAGACGGGCACTGGCAGGATAAAATAAAATATTGTTCATTGAGTGGTTTTGTTGTGTGGGATATTTCAAGTTTTTAGCTTTGTTTTTGTCCAACATTGGTGAGAATCCAATGCCCCGAAAACCTAAGGGTTCCTCCGCAAGGTTTGTCCAGGGAGGGTGAGTCAGGGCCTAAGATTGGGGACCGAAAAGCGTAGTGGATGGACATCATGTGAATATTCCTGTACTACCCCTTGTTGGTCCCTAGGAACGGAGGAGGCTAGGTCCAAATTTTCGTTTCTGTCAATTTGGGTTCCGTAAATTTGTGCAGCTTGTATTGACGCATAATATACTGTGAAATGAAACAAAAGTTCTTACAGTATATCTTCTTTATCTACAGTTTATTGCAGCTTGTAAAAAACCTCCTGTATACTGTATCATTATGGAGTACATGTCACAAGGAACTTTGAGGATGTATCTCAACAAGAAAGAGCCTTATTCACTTTCCATAGAAACCATTCTGAGGTTAGCTCTCGATATATCACGAGGGATGGCGTATCTACATTCACAAGGGGTGATCCATAGAGACCTCAAATCAAGTAATTTACTTCTGAATGACGAAATGCGTGTCAAGGTTGCAGATTTTGGGACATCATGTCTTGAAACACAGTGCCGGGAAGCCAAAGGAAATATGGGAACTTACCGTTGGATGGCGCCAGAGATGACTAAGGAAAAACCTTATACTCGCAAAGTTGATGTATATAGTTTTGGAATTGTGCTTTGGGAGCTCACAACAGCTCTGTTGCCATTTCAAGGAATGACACCTGTGCAAGCCGCTTTTGCTGTTGCTGAGAAGGTTAGGTTCTAAAGCTGATTCTCTAATAACTGAATTTCTGGTTGACTTTGCTTTTAGACTTCTGGACATATTTTTGTTTTCCTTTTCCCATTCATTGGAAATTTGACGAACTTATTAGCAAGAACAATTCTTCCTCGTCCTAAGCTCGATTAACTAGCCAAGAGCTAAAGTGACCTCCATTTCAACATTTACTTTGGTTACCTGATGACGGGGTCGCTAAATTTTGCCCGTTGTAAGTTACAAGTAGAGGAAGCATACAAAGCACCTTGTCAAACGGATGACATTATTTAGTACTTCTAGCCAAAAAGTGTGTATTGTTTAGAAGAGTATTTATGCACCCCTTCTTATGCCGTCCTTCGATGAGTAACCAGCAAAATTCGTTTTCTTCTCAGCCTTGAGCTGAACTCTAGTTCGTTGTACAATAGGCTCTTCAGAGATAAAGTTGTTTCAACCATGACTTCTTCACACAATAAGAGTGTTTCATATGCTGAAGATCTCTCAAGAAGATAGTGGCTATTAATATATCTGAAAAGTTTGAAAACCTTGTTGCTCGGACTCTTTCAAAATGTTACTGGCTGCGTGTCGGATCCTCCAAAACTAGTGCATTTTTGGAGTGTCAGACACGGGTATATCAACATTTTGGAGAGTCCGAGCAACATAGGACTTTGAAATGCTCTTTTTCTCATTATTGCTCCTAGTTCTTGATGTACATGATGTGGGAAAAGGTATGCTTGAACACGGCATTATTACAAATGCATCGCTTAATTATCTTCTCTATGACACACGAGGTCACTCATTTGGAATAAAACTCCAGATTCCCGATACCTAGCAATAATCTCCTCTCACTATTTAATGATGGTTTGTGTCCCCTAGAGGCGTATAAGCATCGATGAAATGTTCATGGAGGTTTTATTGTTTCCAAATATAGGACAGTGCATGAAACACAGTGATCCTAAATTCAGAACAAGATTATTTCCAAATTTTCGATAATAAGAAGAGAATTCATCTTCAAAATGTTATGGAGAAATCACAAAGGAGGAGATAATAGTACTGATTTCTTGTACCTTTATATGTGGTATAATTTTCTCTATACGAAGTATAATACTCCAATGAAGGGTGTTCAACTGACCACCCTTCGATCTAATATAGCTCTGCCACTGGACCTCTACACATTTATAGAGCTAACTTGTCCATTGCCTGACAGAGCTAATAGATATATTGAACTGTTTTTTTCATTTCTATTCAACATTCATCCGTTTTATATCGTTTTTTCATTATTTTACAGAACGAACGACCACCTTTGCCAGCCAGTTGTCAACCAGCACTTGCACACCTCATAAAACGTTGCTGGGCAGCGAACCCCTCGAAGAGGCCAGACTTCACAGACATCGTTTCTGCTCTAGAGAAATACGACGAATGCATCAAGGAAGGCCTTCCACTGACTCTCCATTCAGGATTAGTCAGCCGGAATGCGATTCTTGAACGATTGAAAGGCTGTGTATCCATGAGTTCATCTGTAATTATACATGTCTGACTCTCTTTTTAACCAAACAAATAATTGTAATTTGTATTTGATCATCAAAGCCTTTTGGTTCTCCAATAGGTTTAGTAAATTACAACTTGTATACAAATATTAATGTGTAGTTATCAAATATGTGATGTTTAACATTATTGTGAATGGTCTGCTGGTGGCATTTCATGTATGTACCTAACTATGTTTCCCTTTTTTGGACTAATCAGTGATAACAATGGTGGTTGTTGACTGGTTGAATATCGAGGCGAATTCATAATTTAAAATTTATGAGTTTCTATAACAACCTTAACTTACTACTGTGAGTTTACAGTTAAATACTTATAGATACAATAACATATCCATTGTAATCTCGAGTCTAAAGAGGGTTGGATGTATTCAGATCTCACCTCTATCTTCGTGGGGTAAAGAGGTTGTTTTCGATAGACTCGACCATTGAATCGGGGCGGATTCAATCCATTGGCAAATGAAAACTCTATCTTTTTGGACAAAAGTCCCATTCACGTGAACTCGTAATGGACTTTTGATTCCCTAGTTGAATAAGCTGAGAGATTCTACAAGGAGAACATTATTGGTATCTTGAACCACTAAAATATCATAAAAATATTTTATTTTAGGTGTGCCAACTACATCTTGAACAGTACTATATAACAACTATGCCTCAATTTGAAGCAAGTAGAGGTTCGTTATATGAATTTTTATTGATCATATATTACTTCATGTAAATGCAATCCAAAACCATTATTATACCTGAAAAAGAAAAAGAAAAACAATAATAGCGATGAATTCTAACTAACCATTTAATTTCATTTTAATTAAGTCAATAAATTAGCAACGAATTTGGTAGGTAAGTGTCTTTTTTTAAGAGTTAGTAAACTTTCAGTTCAGCTAAAGGAAATTTTGAGTGGTTGGATAGACTCTTTTCAAACTATTAAAATTGAAGTTTGGCTTATTTTAAATCAATAATAGTATTAATTAATTAAAGTGAGTTTCAATAATTAAAGCTTCATATTCTTTTCAGTCATGTATTTTAGAAGATGAGGAGGATGATGTGTATGTAATCATATTTTTATTTTGTGTTATTTTTAATATATTATCGACTCAAGTAAAATATATCGATATCAAAGTACGGAAAGAAAATACAATAACAAAGAAGTCGTGCTGAAAATAATGTAGAAGAGAACAATATCAACAATAAAATAATATGATAGTTGAAGCAAACGAAACAATATATAGTAATAAAAACAAAGAAAAGATAGTAGGAAAGTAATTATAATTATAATAACAATACTGATAAATAAAACTAGATAAGGCTTGCCTACCCCACTAATCTGCTACCTCAATTCTCGTCCTCTAAGTTATTTTAGCTATTTAGAGTCATGTCTTGGATAATTTATCAAATAATATAAGTAAAAAAAAAAAAACTTTAAAATAAGATGCTTTAGAAGTACACGTTTTTGAATATTGTTATTGACTTATTTTCAATTGTAAAATTTGTTGAACAACAACTTGACTCTAATTTCTGGTAAATTCTCATTCTCAGACTTGGTCTTTTAGGTTTTATACATTTTGGACTTTTTCATCATTTCTTTTTATTGACTAATTATATTCATAGACTCCCATTAATGACTTTTACTATCTTATTTTATTTTATTTTTATAATTGTAAAAGAGGTCGAATATTTTCTTCATACTTATTGATTAAGATTGGTACAATAAAGCCTAGCCTTTCTGACCTGTACTTACTCATGATCGGTAATAAAAGTCTGCTAAACATTCAGCCAAGTAGTATAAATTCGACAAAAATGTTATCTCCATCGTCAACCATACTTCATCAGTTTAAATAACAATGGTATTATCGTAAGTGAATTCTAGTATTAAATTTTATGAGTTTGATTTTTAAGATTAATAATAAATTTATTATAATTTAAGTTATGATATTATATTTTATGGATTTTTTTTTTGGAATTCCAAAAAAATTGAGTCAAATTCGTCAGGCAGATTTTGAGAAAAAGCTAACAATCGTAATCATCATGAATTCAAAGGTGGCAACATAACATCCCAAAAATGTTAGTTGATCAACCATAGGTTTGTCTCTATTTGAAGAGCTTGCATTTGACCAAATCAAATTCTTTTTTTAGTAAAGAAAATTTTCGAGTTTTGTTATTTATTTTGAAGCTTGATTAATTAATTCGAATTTCTGTCAAGAAATTTTACTTTAGAAATAAAACGTTCTTTATGATTAAGAAGATGACTCTGTTTTAGAATTTAATCAATTCGAAGCTTTTTTTAATTTCACCACATATTTTTTTCATGATCGTTTTAAATAATGTTATGCTACGATAAACGAAGCCTACGTTTATCCTTTAAAGAATTTGATGTTTGCTTTTGTTGTTTTAGCTATTATAAATTATAATATATGCTTCCCACAATAGTATAATTTTCTAATATGGTCAAAGGCATAGCTATACAGTACCATTGTTAGAAAATTATATATGTGAAGTTAATTTTTTAAAATTATATATAATAGATATTAAATTTTATTTATTTTTTCTGTGTATATATAGTTATTTATATTTAAAATCTATTTAATAAAAAAATTGGGTCCGTCACAACATATAACGATTCCTTCCATGCAGTATATTGTTGGATATGGTGACAATTATTAATTTACCTATTTATTTTTCTTGGTTTAGCTCAATAAGATAAGATCTTGTCAAGTGATTGTGGTGACAAAGTTACAAAACTCTAAATTGGATCAATCTAATTTGGAATATTATTGTAACATATAAAGTTGTGTTATTTGGACCCATTATGTTATTTTTTTTCATAAATATATTACCCCACACACTATGTTATAGTACATGATACACATGAATAATTTCTTTTTTGTTTTTTTTGTTTTTTCTCTTTGTTTATGTTATTTAGAGACGAATTCAAAATTCGCCCAATATGAATAACATCAAAGGTTAAGAACATGTTTTAGCGGACATGATTAAACAACTAATATTAGAGTTAATAAATTGATTGATTAGACAACAAAATGATGGCATAAGGCTCTGCTAAGTTGTTCTATTCTTCTGCGGACTAATTTATAACTATCTTTATAAGTAATTTAAAATATATATAAAACGTAAAGGGAAGCATTATCTTCGGATAATACGAGTGAAACACAATTAATAATAGATATGCCCATAAAATCTTGATAATGGATGATGTGGAACTTAATTTGAGAACGATATCATATCATATTAAAAATATCTATTAAGCTTACTTTAGCCAACATAAATGAGTTGATTTCTTTTTTTTTAATATAAAAGCAGGCATGATCAATTCAGAAATGATGCTTAATTATAAAATTATAATAAGTCCAACTCAAACTAAACATTTATTAAACAATATTAATTCTTGTTTAGTTCATTGTTTGAGTTCATTTCAAAATTTTAGGAGTTTTAACTCTCAATTTAGTAATTTGGTGTTATATTTGGTATTCAGTATGTATTTGAGGACTCAACTAATTTGAATTAGTACTGAAAAACTTCACTTTAAGGGTAAATCGCTTCCTATCAAAGAAGATTTCATATTCAGGGTTAAATCCAAAATCTCGAATTTAATAAAGGAGAAATTATACCACTTCATCACAACTTTTAGCAGTAAGAATTAGTATATTATTTCTCTTACGTAATGCAATAATTAATTTAATTAGACTAAGTCGTGAGAAATGAGACTTAATATAATATTTGTTTTTAAATGTTCAATTATTAATAAACTCTAACGTGATTATACGCTAGTAATATAAAATACATCCTTATACAAAATTTTAAATTCTAGTAAGAGAAATTAAAGTAAGACATCCAAAAAATCGCATCAAACCTAAAAACTGCATAACTAAAAGATGTATTAACACAAAAAAAATAGATTAGACATTGCAAGTGCACAATTTAAAATTATTTTCCAAGATTTTCTTATAAAATTACGAATGCACGATTTAAAATTTGATGAATAATAATTCCCTTTTACCCCCTTAATTCAAATATTTGATTTTTAACCAAACATTGGAATTTAAACATGTGATGTGCGTGTCTAAATTTAAATATAACTAAATCAAAGATATTTTTACCCAAAAAAAAGAAGAAGGTATAAACACAATAAAAAGAAAGCTTACTTGGAATTTAAATAATTATGTAAAAAGGAAAGAACAAATTCCCCTAGGCTAAGACTCAAAAAAGAAGAATATTTAAAAGGCAATTTTGGAATTAAGTGTCTTATTGCTTTATATTTTAGCTTTAATTCATGTTAACTTTGCCCACCTTGTTAATGCTTTGTTGACATCATTTTTTCACAAAATAAAAATAAAGAGAATTTTTTTGGAAGAAAAAACAAATATGTGAACTCTAGCAAGTAAAATGTAAATAATCATTGTAAATTTATTTAGAACTAAGAATTATTTTAAGAGGCATTAGAAAAAAAAAATATGAAGAAAATTGGCTAAGAAGATCTTGGGTATTAATCTTTTTTTATATATTTATCGTGACGACAATTGATTTAGATTTATGTTGCACACAGATAAGTCTGTTAGAACAGAAAATGTTCATTCTAAATGCATAAATATCTAATTTTGGGACCATCATTTACATCATATTAGTAGTTTGTAAAATTCAGTAAGTCTATCAATTTCAAAATTAGACATGTGACGATGAAATTTAAAGAACACCTAACTTCATACACGAATATACATATAATTGAAGTTTAACTATTTTTATTAATATTTTACGATTCATTAATATTAGCTTGTCTTTTACTTGGTAAAGAGGGGGGAAATATTCTACAAATAAGTCAACTTGCAAATAGGTTTCAACTAATAAGATTCTCAATACTAATTGAAGATTAACAAGAAATACTGAGATTATTTCAAGGATTTGATTGAGACAATTATCATTTTCTTTTTCCCAAGTGTCCCTAGGAATATACTAAAACTATGATAATGCCAAATTGCATATAGTATTTCTTCTGCCTCAATTTACGTGGCATAATTTAAATTTTAAAAGTTAGACATATATTTTCAATTGTAAATTCTGACATGAAATTTTTATATTTTTTGAAATAAAATTTGAAAACTACATAAAGAGTAATATAAATCACAATAATTGATAATTCAAGATATTTAAAAGATATATGAAAAAATACTGAGTTAAAAAATAACTTGTTTGAATCTCAAAATCCAAAATATACCACATAAATTGAAACAAAGAAAATATTAAATAGTTAGATATTTAGATTGAAATATTAGATAACTATATCACATCAAGATATTGAAAGTTCTATTAATTGGATTTATTGAAGCTTGTTTTTTTTTTTATGTTCATTTATCACACCAAACTTACTATAGACAACCAAAATATTCAATCAAAGTTGGTAGTGTTAGTATTACCAAACCCACATTAACACTTGGTACTATTATTATATTATACCTTTTTTTTATACAAGGATATAATTGTGATGTCCGAATCAAACGATGACACCTAAATAATTTCACAAAATATTTATTATCTCTTCCTAATATGAGTATCAAACGATTTTATCCACAAATACTTGAACTTGTGGAATAAATATCAACTAGTATGTTTTGTTGTCTACGCTTTTTTTCTTAATAATCATGATAATGTTTATATTAGCTTTTGAATCGAGAGTTTTTCAGAAACAATCTTTTTATTTTTATATGTTGATAGTTAGTTAGGTCTATAAGATAAGAATAAAGTTTGCATATACCTTATTAATGTTACGAGATATATGTTATTTTTCTATCAATACAAATATCGTGTAACTCTAGCCACCAAAATTAGAAAAAATTGACTAGTGCATTATGAAAAAAAGATTGAACAAGGCACACAAAAAGGACCAGAAACATGAGTACTGTCCGAGTCATTCATAATAATATGACAAAATTTTGAAAAGAATCGTACTTTGTTTCCTCGAGCCAAATGAAATATAAAAAGAAACAAAAATAGTATAAAGTTTTGAATATTATTGCACAAAAATTATTTTACAAAAATTATTGTTATTTTCTTTGGGACAAGAAAAAGTTTCCACCTTTCTCTATATCCAAGAAAGAAAGTTCAAATATGTTCACCTTTTTTTATTAATTTCAAACCGTCCATGGATGACCTAAAAATTCTATAAATGCACATATTATTATGAAGGTTTAAATCCATATGTAAATTTCATTAAAAAAGATTTTAATAATTTGTTTGGATTAAGCATCTAAATTCATAGCAAAACTTCTTATTAAATACTTTTTGTTCATTTTTTTTTAAAAAAAAAACAACTCTTTTTGCTTGCTTTTTAAGTGTTTATTATGTGAAAATCTTAGAAGCCCAGTTGGTTAACTAGACAAATTTTCACCTTATTGACGATTGACGAGAGTGCGGATTCAATCTCCACCCTATTTTTCTTTCCCATATCCCAAAAAAGTCTATTACAAAAATACAAGTTAACCACTTTTAACTCTTTAAATTATACTCCTCATTTTTCCTTCCTATAACCCTATTTTATCTTTTTTTTATGTATCATTACGTAAATAAGTTAATTACTTGACTCTTTTAATTATAGATAATATCCTTGTTCAAACGCTCAACAAGACCACGACTTAATTAGAATGTCTAAATAAAACTTATCGACAAGTTTAAACACTAATTTATGTGTATTAAACCTATTGTAAAAGTTGCTATTTACAAAATAATTACTAGAAATGCAAATACAACAATCAATAAATATCCAAGAAACCATTAACCATATGAAACTAAATATTAAAATCAACCAAAATGAAGATGTTCATTCAAGCTATCAAATATTTCACATTATCAACTATATGGTATTTTACATTTCGGCAAAAAAGATAAACCTAAATATTTCTTGGAATTACTTTCACTAAAAATTATTATTTTTAACCTAAACTACACCATAACTACATAAGCAACATTTAACATCAAAGATATATACAAAATGTGAAAAATAAGAAAAAACCAATGAAGGTGATCATTCAAAATTACTACCCAATATTTTACATTGTGAAGTAAAGGGTATTTTACAGACCAGAAATTAAAAAAAAAGAACTATTATGAGATGATTAAAGTGGAAATGGAGATAGAAAAAAAATTAAAAATAAACCAACCTCAAATATTTTCTTGAAAATTAATTCCAAAAAAATATTTTTTTTTCTTTTTTTTTTTTTTAGGTCCAAACACTCCAAATCCTTTCACCAAGAAAACTCACAAACTTTCTCACAGAGCCCTTTTCAACTCCACCGGATTCTTCTTCATAACCGCCACCGCCGCCGGAAGTTTCCTCAACCGGGTCAATCTGACCCGACCCGAATCCAGAAACTGACCCGGACCCATTTTTGTTCAAAGATAACTCAGATGATGATTTTTTCAGCTCAGCAGAAGACCCAACATCACCATTAGATGACCCGTTTTGTTTCAAAGACGACCCGTTTTGCTTCAGAGATGACCCATTTTTGTTTCTTCGTTCTTTTTTACTCTTTTCCTTTTTGTTATGCAACCCATCTTCATAAGCATCAAGAATTTCATGAATAAGCTGTCGATTTGGTGAAGAATCCCATTTTACCCAATAACTCATATAGCAGCTGAAACAATAGCAGTTAAATGAGCTCAAATGGTCAGCACCACCATGAACGCCGCCGTGTACGGCGGCAGAAAAACTTTTCGAACCAGTACCACCACCGGCCTTTTCAGAACCTGAGTTGGGTGTAGCTGACTTGAAGTGGGTATTCCTCCGATTACCGGAAAATTCGCCGGAAAGTTCGCCGGAAAAGTCGCCGGCGACAGGGTTTGAAGTTGGAGGAGGTGGGTTTGAGGTATTAGACTTGTGGGTAGTTCTCCGATTACCGGAAAAGTCACCGGAAGAGCAAGAAATGAGATAAGCTAAGACTTCTTTGTCTTCTTGAGATAAAGCTGCAGCAAGAGTGAGAATAGCAACTGGTAAGAATGAAAGTTGGTCAGAAATTAAAGGAGGAGATGGATGAACTGTGCCTTTTCTGTAAAGTTTCTTCATAGTTTTTTGATAATGGAAAAAAAAAATGGAGGATTTTTTTTTGAGAGCTTTGAAGGTGGGGTAGTTAGGTAGGGTGGGTGGTGTAGAGAAGAAGAGAAGAGAGAATGAGGGTTTGTGGCTTGTGGGGACTTTGAAGAGTTTTTGGTAAAGAGGAAATAGGGCATAGAAATTGATGACATTATTTTTTAGAATATAACTTATACTAAATAAAGAATTTTAAAAAAATAATAATTTTATACTACATGAAAATTATATATGGTAATTATTTTGAAAAAAGAAATAACGGGTTTATATTATGAAATAAGAAAATGAAAGAGAAATAGAAATAATAATATAATATTGAGAAAAGATAAGGAGATTCTTTTTTAGAGAGTAAAATAGAGAATAAGTTGATTGTCTAAAAAAATAGAGCTACTGGTAGTCCCGAGGGGGCAGTATCCTCCTATAATAGTTAGCAGTACTGAACAAGCGAGTCATTGGTCCGAGGAAAGAAAGGGGCGTAAGCACAACTGCAATCAGAAACACAACAATTCTCTAGATCATACACTATCTTTTTTTCGAATATTGTTAAATCTGAAAACGACCTACCAGATTATTAAATTATTGTTGTGATTTTTAAAATCATTATGTTATGTATTGTATTGTTATCTTGTATTTAAATTACTATGTCATGTATTGTATTTTTAAATTAAAATTTTCATTTTATCATTTAAATTTTGTGCATTCTTATAGTGAAAATCAATAATAATATCAAATTATCTCTTAAAGTGATGAAAATTGAAAAATAATAATTTAAAATATTGTTAATTCAGAATGAAAGTAGTATATACTTAATAATATATTTTTTAAAATGTTGTATTATATTTTAAAAGAATTACAAATGTTAGAAATTTAATTAATAGCCTTATATGAAAAATAATATGTTAGTTACAAATAGTAGATATAATATTAATATAATGAAAAAGTGAAATAGAGAGGTGAATAGTAGTTCTCCAAATTCGGAGAACTACTATTTACTTCTCTATAAATAGAGAATAGAGAGTTTTTTAGAGAGGGGTTGGAGACCCATATCTCTATTTTACTCTCCAAATATAGAGAATGGAGGGTAAAATATAGTGGGATTGGAGATGGTCTTAGTAAAATAATAATAATAATAATAATAATAATATNGAGAAAAAATAATAATACTCTTTTAATTTATTAAAATAAAATATCTGTTTTTTATATAGGGGTCGAGTAAATTGAAACAAAGCCACATATCGATAAATCAATATATTAATATTCAAAAATTAACATTTAAAATATAATAATAGCATATTTAGTAGAATTTCACAACATAGAGTCTGAAGAGAATATAGTGTACACAAATCTTTCATCTATTTTGCGGAGGTAGAAAAATGTTTTTGAAAAACATATGAAATAAGGATGAATTTAATTATTTGACCCCTTTGTTCGTTATAAATTTGTCAATAAACTTTCTAATTGTGTTCAATTTATTTTTCTCGTTTTCTTTTTTAGTTTGTCCTAGAAAGAACGTCTCTTCTCTATTTTAACAAATTTGTAATTTAATATTTCACATGACATGTTTAAAATACTACTAATATTAAATATCAATACATGTATTTAGATTTAAAATCATAAAATTACAAAAATAATAGTATTATTTTGTTAAATTTTGCACCTAATCAAATAAAAACATCTAATTAAAATGGAGAGAGTAACTTAGGTAATGTTTCACTATAAAATAAAGCAAAGAGTATTTTAATTGTTTTAAGAATGATGGGGTATGTGGTCTTGGCGGGTGGAGTTGTTACCCTATGGGGAGTATTTTTTATTTTATTTTAAAGAGTTTAGGGCATCAATTTTAAAGAATTTTGATTGGTCAATAGGCTATGGGTTGGACCCTACTAGTTACAGAATCTAATGATCAAATCTTCTTTTTGTAGAATTTAACCTCTCTTTTCTCTCACTTCCCAATGAAGGGATGCATTTACTAGAAAAAAAAAATCTAATGTTTTACAACAAAAAGATACTATGTTACATCAAATATTAGTTTGAAAATAAATTTTGAAATTGAAATTTAAAAATTTGAGGTTTTAAAAATTAGGATTTTTGAAATTTAAAATTATGTTTAAACATATATTTCATTTGAATTTATTTTGATATTTCGTGAGTAGAAGTTTGAAAATATAAAAGTTGATTCAATATTATGACCGGACAAATATTTGAAGATTATGTTTTAAAATCTATGACAGAATGCTATCTTAAGAAATATGATATATTCAATGAAAAATTGGTAAAAGATTATTTGGATAGAATGTTTATATAACAATAACAATATTTTTCAGTGTAATTCTACAATTGGAGTATAGAGAAAAATAACATGTCACACACCTTGTTTTTCCTTTATAAAGTAGAGAAATTGTTTCCAAAACATTCACAGTTCATATCGGATGTTTATATCTAAATATATGTCTTTCATAATGCGCATTCACCAAAAAGAATTAAAACTAAAAATATTTTCACCCTAATTTTTAATTATTAAGATAAACATATTAATGGGTAGCATATAAACATAAGTATTTACAAGAAAAATTTGTAAAAACTTATCTGCTTCAATTTTTATACTCAATTTATGAATGGATAAAATTGTTTATTGAAGCAAAGGGATTAAAAGATAGAAAATTGGACCACATAGTTAAAGTCTAAAAAATATTGTACCACTTTTATCAATAAAGATATGATAATTGTCGTGTCATTATAGTAAGGGGGAAATAAGAGGACTTTGGTTATTTTTAGTAAAAAATATATTATTTTTTCGGCAAATTCTAAAGCTTTTGGATGTACTATGAATAATTTGAGTTATTACTTATATAATTTTGAAAGAATTTCGTAGATAAGATTCAATCACAAGAAGAATACAAGTAAAATTATAAACACGATAATTTTTAATTATAAATTTCAAGTTTAATTTTTTAATTTGAAAACTTCTACAGTAAGAATAACTATTCACATATAATGAATTTAATTGAATTTTCTTTTTTTTATTCATACGCTTGAACATGAAATCTTTGATTAAGAGGTGAGATGTACCATCTATTCTATTATACTCAAAAGTGAAGCAATGATTTTCTCTTTTTCATGTTCGGTGCCAAATCCACTATTTCTTCACATACAATCATATGTCATAATTAGTAATTATGGTAACTAAAAACTTAGTATTATGGGTATCATTTTTCAAAATATAATCTGACACATATTTGACTTATCTATGTTTACAATTTCTTTTTAAACTGTGTTACGATTATTTCTTATATTTCAATACATTCTATCCCGTTCAAATTATATTTTGTGAAATTACAGTGAATATATTTCTTTAGAACATGTTTAATGTGCGGTATGATTACTAAACAGCCAAATAATTACATTGATATATTTGTTCACTATAACATAATTACTTTGTAATTTTCAGTGTCATGTTTGATTAAACAGACATAATTAACGAAGTTAAAAAGGGCAATTTTGAAACAATGGTAAAGTTATTTCCATGCAATCTATAATTCACGCATTCAAGCTTTGAAAAAGCATTAGTGCTGGCATCAGAGTAGGTGGCCTATATTTGGGGTGCGACCTTTCCCAGACCTTAAGTAAATGCAGGATACTTAATGCACCGGGATGCCAATGGATAGAAGTTAAAACTCATTAATCCCAACTATAATCCAACAATTTATTTTTTTTCGAAAAATTTCACAGCATTTCAACTATTTGTCCAATATTTCATAACTATTACAGTGATTAATTGAGTGAAGAAAATACAGTAGAACATAAACTCTCTTTGCTACAAATTTGTAGTAATATAGAAAGCAAGCTCACCACACAAACAATTAAGCAACAAGTTTTGAGAATTCAGGCGGAGTTTGCTAGAATGAATTTAGAATCGAATATCGAGTGGATCTTTAAGAGTTGCTCTGAAGACGAGTCTTGATCCATGATTCCAAGTTCTTCAACTCCTCGTTGTTAATCGAATGAGCAAGACGAGGGTAAGCCTAACGGATATGGTAGACAACAATGGATTATTGGTGATACGTTTGTGAAAAAAACAAAGTAAAGATGAACGATTTGAGAGACACGAGTGATTACCTTGAATTCGCAAGTCATACCAGCTCGTTCCAGGAAAGGCGGCCCTGCTTGTCCGGCTTCAAACAGTACAGTCTTATCAGCCATACCATGAGACCATAGAATAGGGGTCTGCTCGAAAGAGTTTTGATATTAGATACTTTAAGACATGAAAACTAATCAAGAAACACAAATCAAGCGGTAAGAGGAACATGTCTCGATTCAAATCCTACCACAGACAAATGCCTGGAATTTAAGTGGAGAATGATAGAGGGGCAGACAAATTATCCACCGAGTTTCGAATCATGCAACAGATAGCCCTCGGGGATTTCTTGGTTAGTAGAAAATAACTTTTGGAAATAACATGTCTTACAATTCTACCACCATACAATTCTTTTTTTTTCCACAACAGTGGTGTTCAGGCCATATTGCGGCACCTCGACTAGTTCCACGGGTACCTGCTACCTCCCACCAACACAGATAGCAGATAACTATGTCCACCAAGCTTCAGCTAATGGAAATAAATCATGTAGTATTTTTTCTCCTGGTGAGATTTGACGCCACAATAGTTTATTTTCATACAAAACAAAAATGAGGAATAAGTGCTAAATTTGTTCAGTCGTGCTGTATCATAGTGTTCATATATACATCCTAAGTAGTGAAACAATTAGCAGTCAGGGATCATACTCCCTCCGTCCTAATTTAAGTGTCTAAGTTTGACTGCGCACGGAGTTTAAATTAGGAAGGCAGGAGTAATAAGGAAGTCTTAATTGTTTGTACACACTGAAGATCATCACAGCAACCAACTTAAGGAAAAGAATAACATATGCAAACTTCGAAAAACAAATTTTAGAAAATTATAGAAGTTAGTATCAGACAACTACCTTTTTAGCTTCAGGAGTTTGTTGCTCTAATATAGAAGAGTTAAAGGGGACCCATCCGCTAAACACGGCACCTCCTCCTAGAGTTTTTGGGTAAAGAAGAACACTTGCTAACGTCAAAGCACCTACAAAATTAAGGATTTTAAGTATAATTCGTGAGTTCCGTTATTTAATAGCAATGCACAAACTTGCAACTGAGAGTGAAAGAGAGACCTCCTTGACTAAATCCGCATACAAAAACGTTATTAGGATTAGTGCCAGCTTCGATCTCTTTGTCGATCATTGCATGAACATTCTTAACTGCTTTGAGCAAATCACTCTCATCTTTTGGCGAACTCTGATACAAGGTATTAAACATTAAGTCATAGGGAGACAATATCAATAAGCGCAAGTACAACTGTGTCTTTGTTTCTGAAATTCTTGGACAACATAAGCAGAGAATTTTGATGGAGGTAAGAAAGACTAATTTTGGCATATATCAAAATATTCAATGACATGCTGGTGTCACATATGACTTCTATGAGACATGTTATTGTTAACTGCATATACGTTAACTGGAAAAAGTATTCCATATAATAAAGTTCTAACTTGGATATCTAAGTGTCATCCTTGCCGATAATGCAGCTGGGCAAGATTACATGGAGAAGTTGAGAAAAGAAAGGATGAAAAGAGATATGAAGAATGAGTGACCAGTGTTATCGAAAGCAAAAGGCACAAAAAAGCTATAAGGTCTGTTGGGGATTTAAGCACAAATAAAGCATAGGCTTTAATGAAAAAAAGTCCAAAGAGAGAAAAAAGTATAAATATATCTGTTTAGTCCAAGATTAATAATAATTATAAGCATGAATAACAAATATATGAACAAAGAAATTGAATTTTTTTTACGATAAAGTGAAATATCAATTGTTTAGTGTGGCTTCATCAGAAGAGGCTTCTCATTGGCAAGGAAAAGTATGTCTTAGAACATTGATGACCACACTGAAGCATACATTAAGCGACGCGAAGCGCTCAACACGTTTTGGGCCTTGCTTTAGTGCTTAAGTGCACCTTTGGCAACTGGGAATGAAAGGGGTGAAAGAGAAGAACTTACATCTGACACTGGTAACTCATGAATGTCAAACCACGACGGCATGACAGAACCATCTGCAGTAAAGTAAGACAGAAGAGTTTAGATTTTAGATATTATCACCACTATTAGAGTGAAAAAGTGGGTAACGCTACCAATGGCGGAGCCACATGCAATGAAGGGGAATTGAGTCTCCTTCACTGGGAAATGAAAAGAAAGATTCGGTGAAAAAGAAAGTGAAACTGACATTATAGTACTTCAGTAACCAAGATGGAGTTAAAACCCTTGTATTCTTCTTAAGATTTCCTTCCACCATTCTTAGATACATCATAACCTTTATGGAGGACGTTCTTTTCAAAAATATTATTGACATCATTGTCAATTGCACCTAGATCACTGCCGAGCTAATCTTGTCCTTGAGATGCTATAATTAACATCTTCATATGTAATTGTGCACTAATCACACTGAATATCCTAAGTTCTCTTCACGATATCTGCTGTACATCCAGAATGAGATGCAAGATAATCTACACTAGTAGCTAAACATATCCTTCACGGAAAGAATTGCTTAGCTGTATCAATTTGCCTTTGTTCTTGAATAAATTTCATTATACAAAAGGTAATTTTCAACAGTACCTTGGAAGTCTTGAGCATTCATCTTTGTAATTTGTTAAGCGCTAAAGCTTGTCATCTTTGCCTATTAAAGATAGTTCATTAACGAGAGAAATAACACTCGAAAAGCTAAATCCCTATCCCCGGGGATAACTTTCCCCCTTAAACCATCAACATCCTCCCCCTTTCTACCAAATTGAATGAAAAGACACTAGTCTAACCAACTTCTCTCATCTCCTTGTACTACAAATTCTCTTACAAGGACCCGCCATGTATAACAACACCATTCACACATCAAAAATGAGCAACATTTCCGATTCAATCTGCCATAGCACGTGGACCTAGTCTACATATGTAAGCAATCCCATCCACTAGACACTGAAAACAACTACAATAAAAATAACAACTCCGCCTCAATCCCTACAAACCCCATCAAGGGGTAGGCCAAACTGAAGTCTTTAAGCAATCCTATTATATAATTTAACCCTAAAACAACAATTCCAACAGAAACAATTACAATATACAACCTTAATTATAAACCAAATTCAAGACTCTTGTGTATAGATATTACTATTAATCAATTGTGACCATAGATATTACATGCCACTGTCTAACCAAAGGGTAGTCAAGAATGAAATCTTTATCCAATTCCAATATATCATTTGGCCAAAAAATGCCATTTCCATGATGATCAACACAGAACCGATAGAAACAAATACAATACACAATCAGTAACATAGAAACCCCACTAAAGAGTAGGCCAAAATTGGAATCTTTAAGCAATTAAAAGAAAACCCATTCGACCAAAAAAATGCCAATTCCACAGTGATTACACCAGAAAAAAAAGAAACAAAATCAATCCACAACCTGTAATAACACTACAAGTACATGAATGATTGTTACCCTAGAAAATAGTATATATTACATGACAATTACCTACCAATCAAAGGATAGTCAAAAATGAAATCTTTATGCAGTTCCAATATAGTATTTGGCCCAAAAATGCCATCTTCATGGCGATCAACAAAGAACCAATAGAAGCAAACACAATACACAACCAGTATAGCATAGAAACCGCAGCAAGCAGTAGGCCAAAAATGAAATCTTTATGAAATCCCATTATACCATTTAACCCGAAAAGAATAATTCCACTAGAAACAATTACAACACACAACCTGCAACACTACACCAAATTCAAGACTCTCATGTAATAGATCACATTCCACTTACCAACCCAATCAAAGGGTAGTCAAAATGAAATCTTTATTTTCCATTTTTACATTTTTAAAACTATGATGTTCGTGTCAACTTGTGTGCACCCCCGACTAATTCTACGAGATACTTGCCACCTCCCCAACAACAGGTATCCAGGTAACTCTATCCACCATGCTAGGGTAGCTGGGAAGAAATCACCAAGTGTTTTTGTCTCTGTTGGGATTTTTAGACCTCATGGTTCTCACCCACTCCATTGACCGCTAGGCCACCATTTGGCCCAAAAAAGCCATTTCCATGGTGATCAATACAGAACCAAAAGAAACAAATACAACACACAAATAGTAAGGTAGGCCAAAAATGGAATCCTTATGCAATTAAGAAAATACCATTTGACCCAAAATTGCCAATTCCAGTGATAACACCAGAACCAAAAGAAGCAAAAACAACCCACCACCTGTAATTACACTATAACTACATGAATTAGACTAACTTACAGTTGCAAGTAACTGGATTAGAAGGAGCAGAAAGGAAGGACCATTTTGTGTTATTAAGCTGATGAGAAGTGAAGAATATCTTGATAGGTTCATTTGCAGTGCCAGAATCACCCAACCAGTAACATACAAATCCCACCAAGAGCTAGGCCAAAATTGGAATCTTTATGCAATCTCAATTAACCATTTGGCCCAAAAATGTCAATTCCACACTGATCACACCAGAACCAAAAGAAACAGAAACAACTCACAACCAGTAACATACAAACCACATCAAGGGGTAGGCCAAAAATGGAATCTTTATGCAATTAAGAAAACACCATTCAACCCAAAAATGTCAATTCCACAGTGATCAAACCAGAATCAAAAGAAACAAAAACAACCCACAACATGTAATAACACAACAAATACATTAATTATACTGACTTACAGTTGCAAGTAACTGGCTTGGAAGGAGCAGAAGGGAAGGACCATTTTGTGTTCTTGAACTGAGGGGAAGTGAACAATCCCTTGATGGGTTCATTAGCAGGGCCAGAATCACCCAACCCATGTAGCCAAAGAATGAAACTTCTAGCCATGGCCTCAGAATTTTTGGGGGGAGATTGGTTTGTTGGCTCAATGAGTCGCACAAAGAAAATGGTGAAACCAAAAGTGATTAGAAGAACTAGAAAGGGTTTTAGTAATGGAACCAATTTCATCTTTGGCCTTCCAAAGGCCTATTGAGCATTCTTTTTTAATTTTAAAAGGAATGAAGATTTTATTTTTTTATTTTTATTATGACGGGTGACTAGGCTAACTTTCATGCATCTCGACTAATTTTACAAGATACATGTCATCTCATATCAATAACAACTAACAAGTATCAGGTAACTATGTCCGTTAAAGCTAAGCCATATAAGAAGAATATAATTACGGATTTATGAAAGAATTTTTTTTAGTTATACTCGATATTTATCATAAAACATCTAAATCAACGTCAATATTAATACTTAATAAGAAATATTTCAAGTCCACTAGGTATAGATAATTTTTTGAAGTATAATATGACGTAGCTTAAAAGGTAAATTTATATAGATCTAGATCAAAATGAATAATACGTATATGAATTTGGATCGTGACAAATATAGGTTATCCAACCTGATACAATGTTGGAGCAGACCATATCGAGGACATTGAGTCACTAAGGAAATGTATATTATGTTCCTAAGCAAGTAGGGTTGACAAGTTTTTAGGCTAGTAAACTTCAAAAATTTTGAGGTGTACATGACACTTTAAATGAATTTCAAATCGATATAGATTCACCAAACACGTTATAGCAATACATTTCCAAAAAATTTCACCAACCACCCTTGTAATGGTATGTGACTTCCCTATAGTATAGATTCACCAAACAACACTTAATTATGTTTGGCTCATACATGAATATAGTGTTAAATTATTTGATGCACCTAATTCTCGTTATATATAGAGTTTGAAGAAAGATCAAATCATAAAAGATTAAAAAAAAAACTATCACATATTTCTCCAGAAGTTATTTTTATAACTCATTTGTGATCTTCCCATTCAAACTCCTATTTCACAGTCAAATCATAAACATTCCCCAATCCAAACACACAAAAAATGGATCGTCTCAAACGATTAATATCAATACTTAATATTACTACCAAACCTATATTATAGAAATTGATTAAAATTAGCAAGTTGAAATTCTTTTGATAACCAAAGTCAACAAAATACTACAACTTTTACCAAAAAAAAATAAATCAAAATACTACAACATATTGCAAGGAAGAAATGACAAAATAATTCCTTTTGTTTGGATAATGTTTAAAAAATATAACTTAAATATATTCTTGATCAATTTTAATTTTCTAAATTTTATCGAGTATAAATATATTAAATGTTCGTCAATATTTAACAAATTTTAATCATTAAACTCAACAAAATAAATACATTTTAAGACAAAATTAAAACTCACATTCGAAGATTTATTTATTTTATTTTATTATTTTAACTTTTTTTTTTATATATATTTCTCGTTCTATAAAACTTTCATAGGTTTGAAACTGAGCGTTTAGACCAACTACCAAACGACTTTAAGGAATCAAAATTGATTATGAATATAGTTAGGGGACTATTTGGAAACATATTCTAAAAATAAGGGACTAGTTTTGTCATCTTCTCACATTAATTATACGACATAAATGTTACTTATTTTCATCATAATATACGGAGAAGATTATACAGAGAATCTTCAGAAGCAGAGTTTTTACTTTCATGGCGACTTCAAAGCTCCAGGCTCTATGGAATCATCCTGCTGGCCCAAAGACCAGTGAGTTTTTTTTGCTATTTTCTGTTTTTTTTTTCAATTTATTGAATAGAATTTTCAATTTTTTTCTTAGGTTTTTAGATCTACTTTTTAGCCCTTTTGAAATGGAAATTTATCATCGAAGCTTGATTGAGAAAATCCCATATTGTTTCTGTGTGTGTTTTCACTTTTTTGTGTATTTTTTGGTGTTTGATTGTTTTTTTTTTTTGGAGAGATTGGAGAAAAATTGAAAAGAAAAGAAAAGAAAAAGATTAGATTTTTAGGTGAAATTTTATTGTGTATGGTTGTTAGATTGTCATTTGTTGAATGATATAGTCATATAGCAAATCAAAGTTGATATAAATTGTCCCAATATTGAGGTTGTAATTTACAGATCTGTTAATTGAGTTTCTAAAAGTTGGGGGAAAAGGCAAAGGTTGAGGGACTTGTGTCTTAAGTCACATGTTCGAGGCAACCAATGGTGTGGCCTAGTGGTCAATCAAACACTTGATGGACATGTGATACGTATCTCCTGGAATTAGTCGAGGTGCGGGTAAGTTGGTTTAGACACCACGGTTATCTAAAAAAATAAAAAAGGTCACAGGTTTGAGACCTGCGCCAAACAAACGAACTAACTAACTAATTAAGATATTTAAGTGGAGAAGGGTAGAGGATCATCCCCGACTTTTGAAGGTTGAGGTTGGCCCAAAGGGTCGGGTCCAGATGGATTTATTAGTCATTAAAAAAAAGTTTGTTTGAAGCTGAACAAGCCATTCACATGTTCTGCTTCAGCAATGTCTACATTCACATCTACAAGTGACTTTTGATTCTATTGTAATTAACATAATGTATTTTTCACACTTATGTTATGTTTAGTATTGGTTCGGAGTCCTTATTAAATTGGTCATTGCAGGGATACGTGTGAAAATGTCAAGTTTTAGAGAACTCTTTATGATAAATTATTTGGTATTGCAATGAAATGAGCTTGAATAGAGCTAAATGTTTATATAGCATTCATATGATTGATGTCAGCTAGTTGGGATTGAGGTGTAGACGTGTAGTTGATTGATTGATTGATAATGTAATGTATTTGTTGCTGCACATCAATGATAATCATTTGTCCTTCATGGTCATCAAAAATAATCACTCGTCCTTCATCGCCAGATTCATAGTTTGACAAAAAAAAATCTTCAATTCTCTTTTTTTGTGATTCTGTTTTTATGTATGGATGTTTTCCTATGATGACTGGGAGGTTCGGAATCATTTAAGTGGCTGGCTAAAGTTGCTATTGTTCTTTGAGCTTTCCTATAGCTACTGCACTGTGTGTACAAACATACTTTTTTCTTGTTATTTTGCGGTTTCAGGTTGGTATATTTTACTTATCATATTCTTTGTTAACTGATTTGTTCGCTCGCTGTGTTCTTCTAGTTCATTTCTGGGCACCAACCTTCAAGTGGGGCATCAGTATTGCAAATATTGCAGACTTTGCTAAACCACCAGAAAAGATTTCATATCCTCAGCAAATAGGTATTTCTCACGTCTCACACTCTCTCTCTCTCTTCATCTATGATGAATCCAGAAAAATATGTAAATAAGCATAATTGGTCATTTTGTCGTCAAGCTTAACTTTCTATGATATAGTATCTTCCATTTGTTAGATCAACTAGGCTTTTCTGTTTGGTTTTAATTATAAGGTAAGTTACTTTGGTTATTGCAGCGGTTACAGCAACTGGAATTATATGGTCTCGCTATAGCTTGGTAATTACTCCGGTAAGTTCATTATTACTCTCAATCTCAGCAGAAGTTTATCTTTTTATGGTGTGATAGTATGATTGACAGGCAAATAAATCCATGTACTTTGTATTCAGCTGAATCTTTATGTTGGTTTTAGTGTATGATTAGTAGACTAAAGTATATCCTTTTCACATTCAGTCTAGTTTTCATATCGTGTTAAAATCTTTATTCACCAGGCCTAACACTTCACCACAGACCTTCCCCCTACCTTTACGGGGTAGGAAGCCTGTTTTTAGACCCTCGGCTCAAAAGAAAAGTAGCACTTTACCTTATAGAGGAAATAAATAATAGTACAACACTTGTACGGTGTCATCACTAATGATTTCCCATGGCACTCTCAACAATGGTTGGAAATTTATCTTATATGTTCTTACAGAGTGTTTTCATTCAAGTAGCTTTTAGTAGATCAAATTGCACCAAAATAGGTAGTGAGTATAGCTTCTAGACAGTCAAGATGTTCGAAGTGAGGACTAGGTGAGGATTGGGGAAGGGATATGAAGTTATGAACAGAGAATTGCACAACAGAAGGTTTGAGTAATACATGTATATTGAAGCGAAGCTGTGCTCTCTCTCTTTCTGCCACCAACTCCTTACTCCTTCCGCAGTTGGCTGTTGGGGGTGGGTGGGTTTCCTTGATTGGCGACAACACGGAAGTTTAAAGGAAGAAGAGAGAAAAAAGTCTATCTTTCCACCTACACAACTACTGTCTTATACTCTTCCTCTTCTGAAAGTTATTAATGTTGCGTCTTTGTAACTGATGGAAATGTTTTCTATATGGCCACAATCTAAAAAGTGAATATTTACTGTCAGATCAAAAATATAAAAGAGAATCAACCCCCAACCTCGTCTTACTGGTTGCAGTGTTATCATAGAGAAAAGCGTAAAAAAAGCTCTTAAGGTCCCAAAAAATGTAAAACTTTTCTTGAGTATTTGCAATGAACAGATGACAAAACAGATAAAAATAGAATCAAAACAAGCTGTGGGGCATGAATCTACTTTATTTTCCCCAGTTTGCATTATGACTTTGAAGCCACTTTGATGCATGATTTCCTTTACTAGCTTCTTGGTTTATGTCGTCGTTTTCTCTTTATCTTGTAATCCATACTTGTGAATTGCAGAAAAACTGGAACCTCTTTAGTGTAAATGTGGCAATGGCTGGAACAGGCATATATCAGCTTTCACGAAAAATCCGGTGAGTCAGTTCATGATAGGGAATCCCATCTCTTATAGCTTCTTCTTTTTTCCGTTATAAACTGCATTCGTTTTTCTTGATTCAGTAGACATTTTTGTTGCAGCTATAACTTAAGTTTTTTTCTTTTTCGGATTCAGGAATGATTATTTCAACGAGGAGCAACAACCCGCGCTAGCTAAAGAATGATGATGAAAATTGTGATTATTCAGGATCATCTAATTCCTGAGCTTTGAATGTTCTTCTATGCAATTTGATGTTTTATTTCTTCTGATATCACTGTTAATGTGAGACAAGTAACTGAGTGAATAATGATAGTTGATAATTCCATTTGTCGAGTTCAACTATATGAATCTTTTATATCCTTTAGCGTAGAGTTATAAGGCCCATGGATCTTACTTCTTTCCTAATAAGCCTGGAGAATGAAACAAAGAAAAAAATAAAATTAGAATAAGAGATTCAAATGATGAGAATCAAAGAAATTGAAAAATAATTCATGCGTGAAAAAAGATCAAATATACCTCTAATTGCTAGATGAGTATGACCCTATGGGCCCAACATGCTGACTTATTCATAGTCTAAAATGTGAAAATTTTATAATTGACATATATAAGACTAATAATTATAAGTTATGATATTATTTTTTTATCTTTCAAGTTATAACAGTAAAAATTGCAGGTTTTAACATTTTCGTAAAATAAAAATAATTTAAAATAGCAGTAAAAGTTAATTAGTGTGAAAAATAAATAAGGTAAAAACGGATATATTAGTAGTAAATAATTTGAAAATTTTTTAATGATAATTAATAGGAGACATATAAATAGGAGATTCATAAAAAAAGGAATATTTGCTTTCCTTATTTAGCTCAAATCAGTTAAAATTCGTTCAAACAGATTTTTTTTCTTTTGTTCGAATGTTTCTCTCTTTTCTCAATATTTTGTTTGTAAGTTGTCACTCTCATTTAATTCATATTCGTTTTTATTCAATAATCTTTATTTTCTTGTAATGGACGACTTCTTATTAGTATTAATAAAGCATGGTGGTAGATGGGGTCTTCTTTTTTTTCTTTTTTTTACCCTCCCTAGGAGCTCCCAACCCTTTTGCTCCCTTGATGACTCGAACTCGCAACCTTCGAGTTGAAAGTGAGTGGTGCTTACCATCCGAGCAACTCCCTCTCGTCGATGGGATCCTTCAGGTTAGTGTTCTTTGCGATTTTTTATTTGTATTGAAATACAAACCAAACGTAAAAAAAATAAAAAATTATGAACACCGATACTGGAAAAAAATATTTAAATTTTATTTGTGTATAATAGTTTTAATTATGGCGTTTTTGGTATGAACACATATTTTTTCTTCATTCATGATCCTTTTCAAGCCAATCTGGTCTTCCTAATGTTAATTCCAAACTTGGATTGTTTTTGATGATCCAAATAATTGGAACCTGTATTGTAGCTTTTTGGCCTTGATGAATTATATTCCTGAAATATAATGCAATGGTATCAACTATTACTCTTACACTTAATTAGGACTTATAATGTCTTTTTTAAGAGTATTTAAAAATCTTGAAAGACAAATAACACGATAAATTAGATAACTAGATTTATAAATAAATTAAATACTTCTTGTGGTCCATATTATTTGTCTTTTTTCCAAATTGAATTTGTTTTAAATTAGAGCAACTTACAAAAATAACTATATTTATAGTGTTATTGAAGTTCAATAGCTATAAATATATTATTTACTAAAAATGCTACACTTTGTGTCAATTTCTAGCTGCATGTTTGTATTAATTTTTTATTATTATTATTTATCCAGTGATCTTACAATGTACTAAATAAGGTATGCTATGTTACCATAACTGCCAACCTTTTATTATGTCCCTAAATCACTCAAATTTCCATTATTAAATTAACAACTACTATTTACATATTGAATGCATATCCCAATTCATTCACATAATACAACAGTAAGTTGTATTTATATCCATAAATACAATATATTCACAAAATATTAATTATAAAGGTATTCATAAAATTTTGAATATAAAAGAGTATTTATGTCTTTTTCTCACTGTATTTTTGTATATGTTTTTTATTTTTCTATTTATACACTAATACAGTTGTAATTACAATAACTAAATGAGGAAAATATATTACTTGTACAATTAGCATATGAAAACTTTGAATTCAAATTGGTGTTTCTATTTATAAAACTTAAAGTATTAATATATCAAATATACAAGTATTTATAAAAATTTAATGTATTAATACATCAAACAAGGTAAAGTAGTACAATTTTAGCATATGAACACAACAATTTGAAAAATGCATGGATACACTATTGTTAAACCAAAAATGAATACGCCAATACAGTATACGTATGAATACATTTTGTTAAATAAGAAAAATGGAAAAACAATAGAATGTGTAGGTATCAAAGTGTGTAAGTATTCGACTGTATAAAAAATTGAAAAAGCCAATAAAACGTCAATCTCTTTTTGGTCAAAATTTTCCTATAATACTTGAGGCTTGGTGTTAACTTAGGTATTTATTTATTTATAAAAATATAGTATTAATGTATCCAACTATACTTGTATTGCCTAATCAACCTTTCAAATTGGATATATTATTTATGTATCCAAATATACTTGTATTCACAAATCACTATTTCAACTTGTGTTAATATTACAATACAATTATCTATGTATATAAGTATTATACTATATACAAATTTGACAAACAACAAAATTCCCTCTCTACACTCTCTGCTAACAACGGTAACCTAATGGCTCCACTGAACTGCGGGTATCCCCCACGCTCCATCTCATAGAGCCACCAGGGGGTCTCTCATCGGCGCGCCGAGAAAAGAAGATGGCTCCAGCAATAGAGGTGACACTCAACGCAAGGAGATATGCAATTTCACCATGGAAAGAAAAGTATAAAAGCAAAATAATTTTCATGAAAAGCAAATTCTTCAATCAAAACCCTATAAAAATAGATGAAAATAAATGTATACAAGTAAAATTTTCATAAAAAGGAGGAAAAAATCAATTAGAAAATACCTAATGAATGCAAATCACAAAAATCGCTCCTAGAATCATACAAAATGATCTTGAATTGGAAGAAATTTGGGGGGGAAAACAAAAAAAATCTGTGATATAGGGATATTGATGAAAGAGAAAGTATTGATGAAGACATAATTAATTATGAGTGTAATAATAACTTTCCTATTTAATATTTATTTATATTAAATATATATATATATATATATATATATATATATATATATAAGAAAAATTGATTATTGGTATATAATTAACTTTACTATTTGTTGTATAGTTATATCCGTATAACATAATAAAAATAAACTATAGCTATTTATTTTAAATATATATTGATGTTTGTCATATTCTGTAGTTTTTCCTTTAAATAAATTATGTGATGGCTAATTAGAAAATCAAGAAACTATAATTAAGTGAGACGTTTATGAGAGATAACATATAGTAATGGTATATTGTCTTTGTTACTAATATTTGGGCTATAGTAAAAAAAAATTAGTTTGGGGTATAAAATATCCCATATATATTACTATATATAATAAGTGGGAATATCTACTACTTAGCACATGACAAGTGTTACATGTGCTTAGATAGTGTTGTACATTCTTCTTTTATGGTTGTACCTTTAAAATTATATTATTGCACAACTTTACACCATTAATCACAATAATTAATAAGTTAAAACATTTTACTATATATAATAAGTGGGAATATCTACTACTTAGCACATAACAAGTGTTACATGTGCTTAGATAGTGTTGTACATTCTTCTTTTATGGTTGTACCTTTAAAATTATATTATTGCACAATTTAACACCATTAATCACAATAATTAATAAGTTAAAACATTTTACTATATATAATAAGTGGAAATATCTACTACTTAGCACATGACAAGTGTTACATGTGCTTAGATAGTGTTGTACATTCTTCTTTTATGGTTGTACCTTTAAAATTTATATTATTGGACAATTTAACACCATTAATCACAATAATTAATAACTTCAAACATTTTTTTAAACAATGAAAATTTGGATGACTCTCCAAATTTTATTTGTGTCACATAAATTGAGACAACAAAAATAACATATATTGGGTCCATTTTAATTTATTTGTCTTTTTTTTGTGCTTTTTATATTTAAAATATGCGTATAAATACTATAAATCAAGATAATTGACAACATAAAATATGTTTTAAAAAAATACAAAAAATTCCACTGATTCTTCAAGTGAATCTATCGTAAAAATACTATAAATCATGATAATTGACAACATAAAATATTTTAAAAATAAATACATATAAAATAATTCTATTGATTCTTGAAATTAATCTATCATTACAAATTATGTATAAAATATAATAAATCGTGATAATTGACAACTTAAAATATTTATTAAAAAAACACAAAAAAAGAAATTGACTGATTCTTAAAATTAATCTATCAATGTCACATAAAGTGAGACAAAAGTAGTAATATGTATTATTTAATGTGAAATTATTGAAAACTACGTAAAATGTATTGTAAACCTTAACAATTAACAACATTTGAGTGACTCTTGAAATTTTATCTATGCTACATACATTGAGACAAACGGATTAATATATATTAAGTATTTAAAATTACGTACAACTTTATTGCTTTCTGTAGGCTTCGAATTATCGTGGTCATTTTTTAGGCTGATACAAGTTTTGTACATTTTCTATTTAATTTTTTTAATATTATAAATCGCAATAATTAATAATTTAAATTTTTTTTAAAAATATATTAAAAATTGAGTTGGTTTTGGGAATTTTATTTATACTATATAAAATGGGACAAAGGAAGCAACATATATCATTTACAAATGACTTAAAAAGCATTAAAAATTACAATAATTATCAAATTAAAATATTTAAAAGCTATATAATAAAATAGCTTTACTCTCAGAATTTTATCAGGCTCACATATATTGGGACAGAAAAAATAACACATATCATTTTAAAATTATCAAAAAAATATTATAAATAATAATAATTAACAACTTAAAATATCTAAAAGACATTTTAAAAGGGTTAATTTTGTAATTTTATCAATATCACATAAATTAGGACAAAGTGACCAGTAATGTAGGTTATTTAAAAGTTACATAAAAATATTATAAATCACAATAATTAATAAGTTAAAACATTTTTTTAAAAAAATGAAAATTTGGATGACTCTCCAAATTTTATTTGTGTCACATAAATTGAGACAACAAAAATAACATATATTGGGTCCATTTTAATTTATTTGTCTTATTTTTTGTGTTTTTTATTTTTAAAAATTGCACTGATTCTTGAAGTGAATCTATCATAAAAATACTATAAATCATGATAATTGACAACATAAAATATTTCAAAAATGTTGTATAATGGATATATTGTCTGAAACTTAGCACAGTTAATGTGGCGATATGATAAATGAAGAGTTAATATCTCAAAAGATCACTCAACTTTAAGAATTTATCTAGTAAAGTCACTGAATTTTATTTTATATCAACAAAATCATTCAACTTATGTCTTTGTATCAATAAAAGCATTAAACTTTAATAGTAATTTATTTAGTCAAGTCATTGAGCTATTTTTTATATAAATAAAATCATTCAACTTACGCCTTTGTATCAATTAAATCATTCGACTAATTTTATTATTAAAAAAAGGACAGCAAAATAAATATGTAAATATTTAAAAATAAATTTAATTAATGAAATAAATATTATAATATTATTATGTACTTAAAATTCAAAATGTATCACGATAAACGTTATCCTACCAATAAATATTACTGATATTATCATAGGTTTAATGATAGCACCAAAAAAGTTTATAAGATATTTTTATAATTCAATGACCGCAACAGATTAATATTTGCAGAGTTGCAGTTATTTAGCCAACGTCTATTATCATTTTTTTATACGATAAAAAATCATGTATTCCACAATTATTTGTCATGATAATTTTTTACGGATTTTTTCTCTCTCTGGAAAAGGCACATCATAATACATTTTAATTATATAGTAATATCCTATATAATTTTCACTAATTAAGTTTATTTATAAAAAAATCTTTATGATTTTTTAAAATTTTTATTTATTTATGGAGTTTATATTTATATGGCATAAAAATAATTTATTTATCTATATTAATTTTTTTAATGATAAATTGAGTTGAGTGATTTTATTGATACAAATGGAGTGATTTTGTTAATACTAAACAAAGTTTAATGAATTTACTAGATAAATTCTTAAAGTTGAGTAACCTTTTGAGATATTGACTCGATAAATGAAGCAACAACTTTGCCCCCAAAGACATGAATATGCATATGTTTGCAAATGGGAGTATGGTTGACAGGCAAATAATAAATCCATTCTATTTTTTATATTCAGCTGAATCATTATATTGATTTTAGTATATGATTAGTAGACTAAAGTCCAACATCGTCTTACTAGTAGCAGTGTTTTTATCGATAATTATAGTTTATTCAACTTCGATTAATATATATTCTTATAATAAACTATTACGATTTCGACAATTTAAAAAGAGTCTCAATTGTATCATACTAACACATTACACATGTATAAATATATATTTAAAAATAAAAAAATACAAACAACTCATTTTCCTTTTGTTAATCAATTACATTTAAATATCAAAATTTTAACTTTTACACATTCAATTTATACTAATACTAGGTTGCATATTTATTAGAATATGTATATATTATGTAACTATATACTTTGATATGGTATTCAGTATTTCGATATGTTATTTTCAAATACCAAATACCATAACGAATGCCAATTTTTTTAGGTATACCATATATCATACCAAATACCATAATTATTTTAACGAGGAGCAACAACTTGTGATTAGTCAGCAGGACTATTGAATTCCTGTTGCTACTACTTATATCTTAAAAAATATTGTTTTTTGGCTTTTCATCAGAAACAACCTCTCTATCTGTCATGGTAGAAGTAAGTTCTACGTACATTCTATCCTCCCAAACCCCACTCGTGAAACTATATTGGGTATGTTGTTATTGTAGCTCTACTCCACCATACTTGTTGTGATACTTACCGCGGTTAACAAAGTTCTGGATCATTTATCATTTCTTTCTTGCAATTTCAGTTACAAAATCAGCTAAACTTTAAAAAATTGCAGAAAAAAAAAATTGTTCTCCAGTTATTGTATTACTTTTGTGCTTCGTATCTTTAGTAAACAATTGAGATAAACTACACAGTGTGCATGCCTATAATTAAGGTGAACAAACTACACAACTGATAACAAAAAGCTGAACAAGACAATGGGGTTAGATGGGGCAGGGCAAAGCGGAGCTAAGCGGGGAAGGGGAGGGTGAAATCTTAGAAGGGGAAGACTTAACCCCCCCGCCCCGCTGCCATCTCTAGTTCACTTTGTCCAATTTATCCTCTTCTGTCTGAATGGTTTTCGAGTCAGCATCGTTTTCCTCATGACCCGTGAATCCCACAGACAAGTCCAATGTGTTTTCTTTTAAATCTGGTCTTTCTGGAGGTTTATCCTCTGGATCCTGATGTTTAAAAAAGCAATTAGAAGAAGCTCATACATATTATACTTGCAAAGTTAAAGAACACAGCACCAGGAACAAACAAAACAGAACAAAACAAAGAATGTATACTATTGTTCTCATTTTCGAAGAAAAAAGAGGCGAAAGGGTAAAACTTGTTGCCTTAAAACAGATGAGAAGTTCTCAAGAAATTTCTTATACGTATCCAGCAATCGAAAAAGTAATTAGAGTTACTTGAAACTGAATCCTCCATCCCTGATCCCTCCAATCAACTGAAATATCTCTCTTTTAGGCCCCTCTATGATTGTCTCTATTCCCCCTCCAACCTGCAGTATTTATTTCTCCTTTACTCGATAGAAGGGTAAGAGAAGCGCCATATCAGTGCTCTTTGAAGCGACTTCCGATTCCAACCAGCATCACGGTTTTTGAAAGGGACAATAGAAAACCCCAAGTAAATATTGATCCTACCTCCATCTTTTATTTGGCCCCAAAATCATCATTAGATCAAGAAACTTGAGAGATGAATCCATTTTCTACTGGCATATTAGGAGGCTTTCATTATTCTCTTGGTGAGTTTGATTCTATTGTGATTAAATAAATTAATTAACACATTCTATCCATGGCAGGATATAGTTCTTTTAGACAGATTATACTGAAGTAGTCTAGGATCAACCAAAAACTTGATAACACAAAAAGACTACAACATGCTCAAAGAATGGAGTTAACATGAATTGAACAGAACCCGAGTTACACAAAAAAAAATAAAATATTAAGCCGCATGAAGTCCATTTTTTGATTCAAAGTTGAGAAAGAAATAGAAACAAATTATTAAGCCATTATTTCATGTGTTACCTAAAATCACTTTTAAACAGCTTCATACTAGTTGTTTTGTATAATGACTCAAGAACACAAAAAAACAGATATAAATGGTACAACAGTCAATTATATGCCTGTTCTTTTTTCCTTTAGCATTTTCCCTATCAAAGTTCTTCACCTTGGGAGAGTGGAAGGTTTTAAAGTACCTGATTTTCTTCCATTGGCACATCATTGATGTCAGGTTTTTCATCACAATCATCAGCTTGAGAAGTTGGCTCCCCCGTATTTGCATCAGCCACCATTGGTTTAGCTTCATCCTCATCCTGGTCTGATGTCTCATTATTTTGATTTTCAAGCAGAGCAACCTATCATTTCAAAAATGAAAATTGTTATCACTTTTTTTTTTTTTATAGGGATTAACGAAAATATGAAATTATTATCAATTGGCAAAAATCAGAACTATTTCCTTACTGATGTACTAGAAGCAATCCTGACTGAGGGCAAATATATAAAAATCATTTTGGCAATCCCGAGATTACTCAAGTACAACAACAAGATCAATCTGCTAAAGGTAAATACGGTATTAGGTGTGATAAGTGATGAGAGTAGTATCTACCCTTATCAATGACGAGTGATGATTACTAACACAGGAAAGGAAAAATATTCAAATGCCAAATGAAAAGAAAGATCAGGTAAGCTTTATGATAAGAAAATTGGCAAGCCCTATGCTCTTAATTAGCAGTTGTGATTTAATTTGGCATTACCTCCTTACATCCATCAGACATAAGAGAAGGTTTATGATAACTGAAGGAAAACTATTGAAAACTAAGTAAAACTGAAGGAAAACTATTGAAAACTAAGTAAGTGTTCTCCTTTGATTGCACGTATTCACAGCATATCGGAGGTACTAAATAAGGGACCAGTATGAAGCAACTACCGTGGCTCATATTATAATGGCTTCACCTAGCTACTAGAGGAAATCTACAAGTTAAATCATCTCTTCAGGTTTCAAACAACCAACAAAATGCACATAGGCGCACATACACACAAAACGGAATCAGTAATTAAACGCATCAATCTTCATACACACCCTCGGTCTGTCTCTCCACTAATACACTCACTCTGACCATAACATATTCGTGAAATCTTATGTTGTTAACTTTCTTGTCCGTTCTGATGTATAGATAGTCCCCACATTGACATGAAAACACAGCAAGCAACATAAAAGAACAAGTTCTGGATGTCCGGATGTCCAGGAGTACTTCTATTGCTTGCACCATGTTTTATACAAGTGGTATATGGGCAACTGAGAACGGACAAGGCAAAAAGATTGAGTCTTACATACTTAACTTAAATATCTGTCAACAAAAACTTACTTCTTTATCTGGTAGGTAGCAAAATCACTATTCAAAAATGATATAATAATCAAGGGGAGATGTATCCAGCACCAGAACCACTTTTCAGATAAAAAACTTGCAGCCTATGAAGTACAACAGTTATATATAATTCTTACACCTCAATCGAGTTGGTAACTTCTACATTTTTTTTCTCAGTCCACATCTTGCCAACCTAAATAACTTAGCAAATCCCCAAATTTCACAATTTAAAACCAAAAATTAGCTTTTGTGTTTAATCAAAAGCAATTTATAACAGCCCCATGGCCATGCCATTTGATGTCAGATCTACACGAAACATGACAAATCCGTGAACCTTATTCACAATTAAACCGATTTCTCCACTTCTTTCCAAAAATCCAATTAGTAATATCAATACATTCAAATCTCTATCTATTTACCTTGTTTTCAAGTAACTAGACTGTGTACGTAACACATACCCAATGTAATTCCACAAGTAGGGTCGAAGGAGAGTAGAGTGTATGTAGACCATACCCCTACCTCGTAAAGATAGAGAAGTTGTTTTCGACAGACCCTCGACTTAAAATAAACACTTCCAAGCAATTTCAAAAAGAGAATACAAAAATGAGGACACTAACAACAACAAAATACTATGAAGGAGAGCAGTGCGTACATAATATATAAGGGAAAGAATAGTAATCGCAACAAAGTAATGTGACAATCGAAGCATAAAAAACAAAGGTGATAACCAAAATCAAAGAACAAGAAACCACCAATGATGTCAACTAAGATAACTTTCGTGAAGTTGATTCCCAAAATGGACTAATTTCACTTCCAAAAATCGTGCAAAACATAATGAGATTCTCGCTTGAGTTTGCACTCCCACACGATATGCAAGTAAAGGATTTGTTCAGACCAGGGGCGGATCTAGGGGTCCGAGAGGGTGTTCACCCGAATATATATAAGTTTTTTTGTTTTTTTTTTAATGTATATCTAGATTTTGAATCTCCTAAACATAAGATTACAGATTGACTTGGTGGTTGAGTGGGTTCAAAATTCAACTTGAGGTTCTAAGTTCAAATCTTGAACACTACATTTATATTTATTGAATCCCCTTCGTAAAAATCCGGAATCCACAGACCTTAAGCCCAAATAGTTCTCTCCCACCAAATTAATTTCCCTCCCTAAATAGAATGGCATTATATTTAATTTTTAAAAAATAAGAAAAAGTACACCATATACAGTTCATTGTTTAAATAGCTCAACATTGAAATACACTACAGTACAGAAATGATCTATATAATAAGCAGTAAAAATCATTAAAAAATAATTTATTTATTACCGGAATATACTTGAATTTACGTTTGGGAGGTTCCTCGATCGGAACGTCATCGTCCTTATCGGGGCTTTTGGAATCGCCATCCTTATCGGCGCTAATGTTATTGTTGTTGTTATTTTGGCTGGCAGTAATCGGAGTCCACTTCAAAAACACGAGATGAGAGCCATTACTGCCATTAACTCCGCCGTTAGCGGCGGCTGATTGGTGATTGTTTTTGCCGGAGCTGACGTGAACCCATTTCTTCTTCCATCTCCGAACCGGACCGGTGAATACAGTGGTCGGACCGTACCTAGTTGATGAACGGCCGAATCTGGCACCTACTCCTTCCATTCACGGCGGCGTATCAGTGGTAACTCACGGCGGAGAATTATTTTCCGATCCCGGAATATTTAATTATTTTTATTTTTTTGATCTATGGGTATTTATAGCTTCGCTTCTGAGTGATCAAGTGTGTGAAGGTCTATGACAAGGAATTTAGGAGTTATCTGGACCGTCGATTAATGTTTATTTTCAGTATTTTTATACTGTAATTTAGAGACTTTAATTGTATTATTAAGTATATACTTAAATAATTTTATTGCTTGGTTAAGAGAATCGAATCCACTAATTAAATGGACACGATAGAAAAATAGGTTTAATAAGAAAGTAAAATCTTTTTTTCGAGAAGAGTCATAAACACATTTTAAACATTCGATTTATTTAGTCAAATTCAACTCTACAAATTATTTCTAACCTTTATATGAGCAAATAGATCACTATAATCTTTGACTTTTTTTAATAATGTTTTTAGAATTATGATGTAAGAATATTCTTACAATTAATAATATTTCACTTTTAAAGATCATCTTGAACTCTTTTTTGTAAAAAAATTTGTTAATTTTCGTCACAACTTTCTTCCATAATTTTAAAAAATAAGTTGTTGGATTTTATGTAATCAATATAACACATATGTTAGATAATCGAGTAGATTTAACTAAACTAATAAAAATAAATAATGTGTCATTTTATGTTGAAGCATCGGAAATATGACTACACACTCATATGATTTTTGTCGAGTGATAGAAATATTTGATGAAATTGGTGAATTATACTATTAATTGTAAAAATATTTGCTATTTTTTTGTCACAACTTTCCTCCATAGGTTTTAAAAATAAGTAGTTGGATTTTATGTAATTGATAAAATAATGTCATTTTATGTTGAAGCATTTGAAACAAAAAATAATATATCATTTTATGTTGAAACATAATTACACACTCACGTGATCTTTGTCAAGATATAGAAAATTTTGATGGATCGATGAATTACACTTGCTTCTGATATATGGATAAATTAAGGACTCGTGATGTCTACCCGCCTTTCTTTCATTGTTTTGAGAATTGGGTGAACGAAAATAAGTGTGTATACATAGTCACACACTTACTTGAGCAATGCTAAAAATAGGGAATGAGTACTTGTATAAACTCTCATGTTTTCACTAATTCTATCACGTTTATGATATATATAATTATCATTTGCAAATCAAGCTTTTGACGTATACTTTAAATTGTTCGAAGCCATAACATAAATTATTTTTCTAAACTTATAGGTCAAGTTAAAATTTCTAGAATAGGTATGTTCGAATTTAATTCAATTTAATTTAATTTTTTAAATTAGCAAAATAAGATAATTAATATGAGAAGGAATGAAGGAAAATCTTAAATTCCCTATTTTAAATCATGTGCTAAGAATTATTTATCTAATTTTGGTTTTAAAAAAATAAAATAAAAAATATGTTAATTATTTCTTTGCAAATTTAGTAAATAATCACCCTCTCTAAAGTTCCCTCCTGCACCACCACTTCCCGCCTCCCTTCTCCTCCCCACCGCCGGCCGCCAACCTCCGCCGTCAACCTCCGTCGTTCACTTCCGATATCAATGGAAGCTCAAAATTTGTCTTTTGGACTTTCCTCTACCTTACCCACTTCACCAATTCAAAACCAAAAAAATCTATTCTTTCAGATTTTGCTCAAACCATCTTCTTCTTCTTCAAATAATCTTACCCTTAAAGGGGTTTTCTTGAAACCCCATGTTTCTTTTTCTCCTAAAAGTTTCCCCAGCAAGGAATTTTTCCAGTGTAGGAATTGTTTGCAAAGAACTGAAAGAGAAGCTACTACAGTTCCTGATAGTGGTGTGAGTAAAGAACTTAGAAAGAAGAAGCTTGCAGTGTTTGTATCTGGTGGAGGTTCAAATTTCAGGTCAATTTATGAAGCTACACTTGAAGGGACTGTTCATGGGGAGGTAGCTGTTTTAGTTACCAATAAAAATGGTAGGGTGTTTTTTTTTTCAAATTTTGTTTTTTCAGTTTATTTCAAGATTTGATTTTAATTGGCTTTTGATCCCTGTCTATTTGAGATTTTGGTAAAGCTCTAAGCTTTAACATATAATGAGCTGAGGGACTATCGGAAACAACTTCTCTACCCATGAGATTTTGGTAAAGCTCTGATCTTTAACATATAATGAGCTGAGGGACTATCGGAAACAACTTCTCTACCCAACAAAGGTAGAGGTAAGGTCCGTGTATATGTTACATCTCCAGACCCCACGTGTGGCATTACATTGGGTGTGGTGTTGTTGTAGGTAGGTGATACATATTAGTTGAGATATTTATGGTATATTCAAGGTCATGATTATTCTTATGTATATACAATAGATGCGGAATCCTCTTAGCTTCCTTCCGTGTATTTACTTCTTTTGCATAGCCTTAGGTGAAAATCCCAGCTCCATATTTTGCATAGCCTTACGTGAAAATCCCAGCTCCACCATTGGTCGTTTGCTTTTTTGTAATAGTTTAGCCTTTCAGAGAGTATACATTTAGAAATTTAGAGAACTTCTAATACTTCCGACTTAATTTGCATTATATTGGCATGAGATGAGTTTAAAATGGAGTAACATGGTCAATGAGGATTCATATAACCGACACCAACTTATTTGAGGCTCGAGCATAATTGTTGTTGTTGTTATTATTGTATTTCAAGATTAGTTGTTGTATGCTTTTGGTACTTGTTTATTTGAGTTTTCGTAAATCTTCAACCTTTAACAGTTTATGTAGGTAATGGTGATACACATTAGTTGAGATTATGTATTAGATATTATCACTTTCAGTGTAGGTCATATGCTTTCTAGGATTGGTTAGCCTGTGAGAGATACTTCTTCTACGTCTTACTTAAATTACAAATAATATGAGTTTAAATGGAGTAACGTGGTCAATGAGGATTCATATAGCCGGGCCCTACATGTTTGAGACTTGGGCATTATTGTTGTTATCGTTATTATTGTATTTCAAGATTGTTGATTGTTGGCTTTTAGGTCCCTGCGTATTTGAGATTTTGGTAAGCTATGAGCTTTAGAGAAAAACTTGTACTTTCAGCCTATTTGTATTGCAACTGTCTTGATTAATTTTGCCAAGAGTGTAATTTCTATTCATCGTGTCCTTACGTCGGGCTTCATCTGTATTCCTTCTTTTGTTTCTTTCGTCCTGAAATTTTGTTATTCTTAGGTGTATTAACAGTTTGCATGTTAAAGCTAGTGTGACTTTATAAATGAGTATGCTGTGTTGAAAATGAAATTACATTGGCGATGGACTTTTTCTTTCCCACTCATGATGAGATGTTCCCATGATACAATATCTGCTTGAATTTTTTGGCGGAAGCACTTGGAAATTTCAGATATTTCTGTTTCAACTAAAGTTTCCACAGTTTATTGTAGATTACTCCAAAGTTTCCACAGCTTTATACCTGAAGATGTATGCGTATTCAATTGTCTTATTGTAGTTGTCACTCATCTTTTCATTTAGATTTGTTTTTGTTATGAAATGCAGATTGTGGAGGTGCAAAGTATGCAAGGGAGCAAGGCATTCCTGTTATTTTGTTTCCTAAAGCAAAGAATTCATCGGAGGGTTTATCGGAGGAGGATCTCGTGGGTTCTCTGAGGTTTTCTCTTCTCTATCCATGTCTCTTCTATTGATCTAACTGCTTCAGTAGTTAGTTTGTGCAAAAAAGATGTCGTCTTCCTTGAAATTAGGCTGTAACACAATCAGCTCCTCTTCTTTTATGTTTTTCCTTACTTTTTCTTCTGGGATGATTAGCAGAAGAAAAATGGTATCTGAATAGAAGGAAATTTACTTGTACTGCTACTGTTTCATGAGGATTTTGAATTTTGAGACATTTAAGCACAAAAGATTGATGTGGTTTAAGTCAAGTTCTTTTCATCAATATGGTGAAACTTTTGGTTCTCTTAAGCTTTCTTCTAGTTCCTGAATTCTTTGACGGCTTGCAACCATTCATGCTTCAATCACGGAGCAAAGATGCCTCAAGAAACCATTTAACAGTAACCGAGTATTTTGAAGAGAATTCTGCACATCTATCAAAGTTCCTGTCTTTCTCAGTTGCATTTATTGATACCACATTCTTTCACTGTTTGTTCTTCTGCTCACCAGTGGCCTATTGTAAAATATTCACCTAATTTTGACATAAGCTCTGGTTAATTGAAACTTAGAGTTATTCGGTTAAACGCTTCTCATTTTGTTCACCTTTCTTTATTTTGGTCTTCCTTTTCATTTTGCCCTTGGTTTCTTCTACTTGGAGCGAAATGATTATTACAGAAGAAATGGGAAAGTAAATGTGAACAAAAGCATGTAAACCATGATAAACATCTATATTTCTTGCCTATTTACTCTCTCCTCTGTGTATGAATAGTTTTCATACTCATTAGTTATTTGTACGAGGATGGATATCATCTAAAGGGAGATTGGAGGAGTCGTTTGGTATGAGAGATAAGGGATAATAATCCCAGGATAGAATGCAGGATTATTTTATCCTGCGTTTGCTTTTGGGTATTAATTAATCCCGGGATTATTTATCCATCATTTGTACTACAATGTGGGATAACTTCGTCTATCCCATCCCCATACCAAACGATCCCTTAGTGTATGACATGAATAATCTTAGTTGTCGTCGTTGTTTTACTGAAGTTATTTCCTCATATTCTTCTCCGTTATAATAAACAAACTTTTGTTTACAGAGCCTATAATATCGACTTCATTCTTTTAGCTGGGTACTTAAAGCTTATTCCTACTGAGTTAGTCCAAGCATTTCCAAGATCGATATTTAATATTCATCCGTCACTTCTTCCATCTTTTGGAGGCAAAGGCTACTATGGCATAAAGGTGCATAAAGCAGTCATAGCTTCTGGAGCTAGGTATGTATTGTATTTGCTATCAAAATGGAGTTATTCTTGTTAATCAAGTATCTCGCTTCTCCTTCCTCATCATTGCACATTAGATAGTTGCTAAACAAAAAAGAGTACCACCGTTCAGCTTGTGAATTGCAAATTGAGTGCTTAGTTGAAGACTTAAATACTCAATGTGACTCGTGTTTCCTCTATAGTTAAAACCAACAAATTGTATTTCAGAGAAATGTGATCTAGGAACATTTTTTAGATCATATCCGATAATGTAGCATCTTTTTCCTGAAATGTTGAGGATTCAGATTCTTCAAAAAAACCATTTCTATTTTGCTAGTTTTTACTATGAAGATTTGTATTCACATTTTGAGTTGGAAGTCCTTACTCCATTATCTCTGAATTTTCCCTTAAATTGTAATAAACTAAAAACAATTCCTATCATCATTTAAGCAAGTATTTGTAATTAATTGTTTACTTGGCTGTTTCATGCCGATATTGTTACGTGTGAATTCTGCTTAATTTCAGTTTATCATGTCCACCCTTCAAACATTTGGGATAGGTTTAGTTTTTTCCGTCCAATGCTTTGGATCCTCATTTAGCTCCAAACACAAGTAGTTCACTTTTCTGGCTGTTATTTGCTATCTGTAGGTATTCAGGTCCTACAATCCATTATGTCGATGAGCATTATGACACTGGACGTATTCTTGCTCAAGGGGTCGTGCCTGTGCTGGCTAATGACACAGCAGAAACACTTGCAGCAAGGGTTCTTCAAGAGGTCATGAATTTCTTTTAACTTTTCTTGTTACGAGTGTATTATTGTTGTAGCCATCAACTTTGAATTTTCGTGGTGCATGTGTAAAGTAAACCTCTAGCTCTTGCCCTTGTTTCTGAATCATTACCTTACTTCCCACTACCAGTCCCACAAAAACATTTATAGGTTTCAGAAAAGGGATCTCCTGAATATTGGGTGGCTGTTGTTAAACCGGGGCAAATAAGCCGACAAGGAATTCCATTAATAACTAGCCGTTTTGATCCCTTGGAACAACTCGATGAATTTAGTAGATCATTTTACGAGGCCCTAATGGCTATAGATCGAACCTATCCATTTTTTACAGTATGATGGTTGGTTGGCTGCAAGTTCTTTTCAATCTATGTATCTATTCAATAAATCAGTAGCATGGTCTCAGATTTACAACTCGTGTTACCTATCTCTCTATCCTTTGTCCTGCAATCTTTGCACTAACACTCTTCCTTCAACAGGAGCATAAGCTTTACGTAGAAGTAGCAGCAGCATTATGTGAAGAGAGAATCGTGTGGCGTGAAGATGGTGTCCCTCTCATCCGGAGCAAAGAAGATCCCAATCATTACAAGTAGAAACAAAGCCAGAGGTTAGCAACTCCGCGGCTAGAAGTATTCGTTACTGAGCTCTGTGTTGACACTAACATAGTTTTGGTACGTATGCCTCGTGGAAAGGCGTACCAACGTCCTTAATTGTTCAATTTACCAGTATACCATAGAAAATTCAACACATGTAGACGAATATTGTATGTCTATGACAAAGTTTTGTACCAATATGTTCTGACAACCAACTTTTTATGTTTTCATCTATGAAAGAAATAGCTTGTTGTTTCTTGACATTGCTGGATATTATGAAGATATAATGTTCTATGTTTCTCATATTATTAATCCTATACTTTTGAGACCGGTTAAACGGACGTCTAAAACCAAACAAATGAATGCAAAACATGTCTTTCATACGTACAATTTATCATTTAACCAATCATAATAAAGTAATAGTATGTATTTTCACTTTGATTTTTATTTGTTAAGGTTAAATTGCTTGGCATTTAACTGTTTACATCACATTTCTTCTTGAACCTTGCTAACGGTTGTATACTTTGAGCATTATACTCTTATTTGGAGAAGGCAATGACGTTAAGGGAAATACAAGTAGTCAAAAGCAGGTAACATATGAAATGAGGAAAATAACTTCTCTAATGAAACAAAAAAAAAGTTAAGTTGCACAAGTGGATTCCACACTTTGGAGTTTGGTCTGCTCTCGATCCTCCAACACCAACCCCCACCCTATAGTTCCATTTCCATCACTCTCACACCTCTATTGTGTTTGTCGAAATCATATACAAATACTTTTGAGATTAATACATTTTTGCTTACGTATCAAACATGAAAAATATAAGGAAAAAAGTTGATATATTCTTCAATTTTGCGATTTAGAGCTGATATACCTCTTATTACAAAAGTGGCTCAGATTACTCCTACCATTACACAAATGACTCAAATATACTCTTACCGTTACACAAATGACCTAAATATATCCTTATTGTTACACAAATGAGTTGATACACACTTACCGTTACACAAATGACCCAAATATATCCTTTTCGTCCAATGGAAGTGATTTTTTTGGGTTTTTTTATGTAGCAGTAAAGGTATATGTAGCCACTTTTGTAATGAGTGATATATCAATCCTAAATCGCAAAGTTGAGGAGTATATCAGACCCTTTATAAAATGATTACTTGTGGCACACCTTGTATAACTTATCAAATCTAATCCGGCCCATATAAGACATTGGGCTCTTAGTCCATATAAGCCCACATAAACAGCCCAAAATTTCTGTCACTCTTACAAACCCTTAGTAACTCCATATATAAATCAAGCTTCTAGGGTTAGGGTTTCATTGAATCAGCAAACTGCAAAGAAGAAACTTCAGCAATGGCCGCCAAGAAGACTGCCCGGAATCCGGAGCTGATTCGTGGAGTGGGAAAATTTTCCCGTTCCAAGATGTACCACAAGAAGGGTCTTTGGGCCATTAAGAAGAAGAACGGCGGCGCTTTACCCGTTCACTCAAAAAAGCCCGCCGTAGCTCCGGCGGCCGAGAAAGCCCCAAAATTCTACCCCGCCGATGACGTGAAGAAACCCCTTGTTAACAAACACAAACCAAAACCCACAAAGCTTAGGTCAAGTATTACACCCGGTACTGTTTTGATTATCCTTGCTGGAAGGTTTAAGGGTAAAAGAGTTGTGTTTTTGAAGCAGCTTGTTTCTGGTTTGCTTCTTGTTACTGGTCCATTTAAGTTTAATGGAGTTCCTTTAAGGCGTGTGAATCAAGCTTATGTTATTGGTACCTCGACAAAGGTGGATATTTCTGGAGTGAGTGTTGATAAGATTGATGATAAGTACTTTGCTAAACAAGCTGAGAAGAAGCAGAAGAAGGGAGAAGGAGAGTTTTTTGAAGAAAAGAAAGAGGTTTGATTTCTTATTTTTGCTCATTTTCAGTTAATGATTGAATGTGTTCTCCATTTTGTGGTTAAAGAATGGATCTTTATAGTTAGTCTATGCTTATGGATTGGATCTTTTGCTAATTCTATGCTTGAAAGATTAGTTCTTTTTGTTTATTTGTGTGATTAGGCAGTAGATTATTGTGTCTTGTGAAATGCTGTGATCTCTTATGCTGATCTTATGTGAATATAACTGAAGAAACTTGGTTAGTGAGTATGCATAGATAATAAGTTGTATGAAAATTAGCAAATTCCATTGACATTGTAATTTGTGGAGGCATTTTCTGGTTCCCCGGGCAGAGGATGATTACTATTGTAATTTGCTTGAATAACTCTGTTTGGTAATGAGGAAACATGGTTAGTGACATTCATAGGTAAGTTGTCTCATTTTGTGATGAGAAATCTAAGAATGAAAATGAGCATTGACATTGACAATCGTATTACTGAAACTTGAAACTTGACGTGTCCTGTACATCTAACATTAACAATTGGATTATTAAAACTTGCTTCATAAATAACTCAATTTGGCAATGGAGAAACATAGTGTTAGTGAGTATTGTTAGGTAAGAGTTTATTTTTCATATATGTGAAACGAAAATTAGCAAATTTCATATCTATGCCTGTAATTCTATACTATTATTCGAACTTGCTTGAACACGAATGATGTATTTCGATATTCAACATATTGATCTTTTTCTATTTGGTAATTCTGTAGGAGAAGAATGTGCTTCCTCAGGAGAAGAAGGATGACCAGAAGGCTGTTGATGCAGCATTGATCAAGGCCATCGAGGCTGTTCCTGAATTGAAGGGTTACTTGTCTGCAAGGTTCTCGCTCAAGTCGGGCATGAAACCCCATGAGCTTGTCTTTTAGACCAGATAATTAAACTACTTTTGATGAAATTGATTTTGTTAGATCTATTTTGTTTTATGTTCTGTTTTGAACCTGCGTTTAGTCTTTGTATTGAAGATTTTGTTGGTTATAAACATCTTAAGTTGAAATATGCAATATGAGATTTGCTCCTTTTTTGTCCTAGTATTTTTTGTTGTTATAAAGGTAAATGCTGGAGAGCTCAATGGTTTGTTAACTGAAAGCTTCATTTACCAAGAGTAGGGAGAAATTGAGTATCCTTGATCTTGACTGCCATTGTGGCTGTAGCAATACAAATAGATTATTGTCTGAGAAGTTTACTGGCTGGTTGTTGTTCTTTGTTAGCATATCTGCTTACCGAACTTCTTACATATTGCATGACATTTGTGGATCATGTCTTATACGTCTAGTGTCGTTTGCTGATATTACATGATAGTTGTGAGCATATGTTGTATTCTGTGTACATGTTTTGGCTGTTGGATGAGAAGGGGAGAAGATGGAAATGGCTTAGAATTTAGCCTTTCTAAGAGACCCTTGTCTTAAATCAATTCATCTATGCACTTTCCAGGCTCACTGCCTTGGTTCCCGGCAGTTTGCGTATATGGGTGCTTACAACACAAACAATATACAGTTTTTCGCCTTTCTGTAGTTTTTCAGTAATGTGTCTTGTGTATCGATAAGCTAGGGTTATCTTTAAAGTAGACAAGCATCCTGAACTTGTACACTAAATCTTTTCACCAATTGAACACTTTATACATGTTCAACTTATGTTCATTGAGCTCTTTATATATGTCTAAGTTATGTCTATTGAACTAGTTTATGATTGCTGTATATTGAACTACGACATCTATTTTTTGCTAAATAATATAAAGGTCATCATAAAAAAAATAAAATCATCATGTTTCACCAGTTCTTTTGCTTACTATCGTGAACATATTATTAAGTAAATGTGATCAGTAATTTTATTCTAATAATTAAAAGTGGTCTCCATAAAGTCAAAAGTTAAATATACTTTTCCAATTGATCAGATTTATTTTGTTATCTATACCATATATGCCTCTCCAAACCTACCAGCTGAGATTATATTGAAAATATGTATTTATGCCTTTAGGGTCCGTTTGATTAGAAATCGGGATATTATGATCTTGGATTAACTTGGATATTGTATGAACCTATGAGATATATTAGTCAGATTATAGTTCTTGTCGGACCCCAAATATTCTAAATTCTAAATCGGGTGACTTTGGCTTTTTTTTATTTACTCACCGATGAGGACTTGAAAGTGAGCTGACTTACATTACACTCCCTTTTGAAAATGTTGAATGTGCACCTGACAAGCAAAGGTTCTCAAAACTGCTTTTACGGCTACCAAGCAATCAATCAATCCTCCACTTTCCCACACTAAGATATAGAATGTTAAAAGCACGCCATAATCCACCTAATCCTTACGAGTTACGACCAAAGGACCTCTAATCATTCACTTAATAAATAGAACATTTTATCAGACTATGTTTGCTAGGATCCAAAATTAACCAATATACATTTATATCATCGTACAATGTCGTTAGCTCTAATATATAATGTATCAAGACAATACCAGTCCCTTTGCTTCTCTTAATTGTTTGGTTATACTCGACGAAAGACGCACTAAGCAGTTCCTCTATGGGAAAATTTGAAACGTGGAAGTAAAGTCTGTTGAGTTATGAAGTGAATATGACGTCATGCGGAAGCTTACAATTGCAAATAATATGGTTGATAAATTAGACGACACATACAACTATACTAAAGGATATAATATTATTATTTGATATGATCATTGGTCTACATAATTAAAAACTAATAAAATGCATAAAAACTGTAGAGAGAAAATCTCCCCATAAACAAAACTCTCTAAACAACTACATTGTGGATTCTATTGTGTTATGCTATGAGAATAGGGATCTTCAATTTATAGATCTCCAAACTATTCCTCTAAGGAAAGAATAAACCAAATATGGAAGAAAATTATATTTTCCTTTCAGAAAAAGTTCAAGTATTTATGGTAATACTTGACTTTTCTTTAAGGAAATAAATAAACTTCAAATAAAGAAAGAAAATCAGGGCAAAACCCTAACAAAGTCGTGACTTATGATTAGAAAGATGAGGCGTTAGCGAATTGAGTCGATATGACCCATCTCAATTGGATGAGATACATGAAAGGAAACTTGTATGTGTGGCTATGATCGGGCAAGTGTGGCTATTACCCGTTAATTTTGAACTACTTTTTAGGAGAGTCTAGTATCTTGAAACCTCTTTGCTTCGAAGTAGGAGTGGAAAAAACGTTCACAAAAGAATCATGTGGTGTGGTGAAAAAGTTCCATCTACTTGACTTATTTATCTTGGCGCACGACTTAAATTACTATTCAGCCAATTTCCAAATATATATACCAGGCTTACTATGTATCATGTTAGGAAAATGATATTTTTGGTAGATATTGGAGTAATTAGTATGCCTGCTTTGTAGTTTATGGCAGTAGTAATTAGTAAATGATATGCTCAAAATTCAAAAAAGTAAAATGAATTAAAAGTAATAATTTGGATATTGTCTGCTCAATATATAATATGTAGTTCATGAAAATTATATATATGAGCCACAAACAAATAGTAACAAACATAATTTTCTGAAATATTCTCCATTGCATGATAAATACATAAATGTATACAAATTGCTATGCAATATAGTACTTACTAAAATCTAAAACCTTCAACCGCAACTACTTGGAGAAATATATATTTTTTCTCCACCTATAAACTATATGATTTTACTTCTCAAACGCACCAACACTAAAGCTAATATATATTGCCTCCACAAGAATGGCTTTCTAATTCTTAACAAATTAAGCAAACTTATATTCTTCCCCGAACGTCTGTCATCTGCATTGAAATCTGACTAAATCTATCGTTTTCTAACAAACACAAATTCAGATCTAGGATTTGAACTCGAGATCGTTGATTAACTCCACCATAATCTATATCGGTTCAAGATATTATCCATTCAAAGCTGCTGCCAAATTTCCAATTTTAATGCCACTATTAGAAGCAATAATATTCTCTCTACAATAGAAAGAAATTGCTTGCTTAGGCACAAATCCAACATTTCTTTTCTTTGAAGAAGAATCAAAACTATTCTTTTGATAATTTTTTTGTTCATTTGTTGTTCTCTTATAAGATCCAAACCATTTAGCTTCCAAATAAGCTAGTCTTCTCCATGGTGCCACATAAATATCCATTTTCTTCATAGATTTCTTCATGGCTCTACTCATAATTCTCACCACTTGCTTCAACTCTTCCACTTTTCCAACAAAAACTCGAGGGAAATTTTCGAGCAACGAGGCGTAGCAAGGCGTTGCTCGAGCAATTTCAAATTCTCCCGCTAATGAAACCTCAATTATGTAACGAGTAACACCAACATTAATGTCGATATACTCGTAACTTCCTGAGGTACGATTAACAGCTTTCTCCCATTTTAATTTGCACAATCCTATAAAGTTGAATTAGGCGAAAAAAAGTTAAATAAAGATTTTAAAACTTATATACATCAATACATCTATTTTCATGTTGTAACAGCTAATAATTAATTTGTTTAGCTATAGAATTTGTGAAAAAGATGCTTACCGGCATCGAAGCCTTGATCACGCAATCGAGTCATCAACCATCGTTTAAACTCCGGTGAGCTCCGATCATTTGCTTCTTCAGCAAGCAAAACATTTTCCACAGCATTAACAACACTTTTCTTCAATTCATCGCCGGAATTTCCATCGGAATTCAACAAATTCCTTAAATTCTCCTTAATCTCCGATTCATCAAAGCAATTAGTATCAACATTTCCATCAATCTCTTCCAATTTCTCATTAACAGTAATTACCTCCCCTTCTAAAAACGAATTAACGAGTCGTGATAAATCCGTCAAGCTCTCTGTCACCACCGCCGGTGGTGGAGAGTGTTCACTGCCGCTGCTCTCGCAGATCCGAGCTTTTGCCACCTCATCAAATGCCGCAGCTACTCTCTTAAACTTCACCGGTACAAATGTCGCCATTTTTTCAAATCTCAATTTCTTCTTCTTTCGAATTTTATAGACAAATCAAATATTTATGATTTAGTTATGTCGCAATCATGAAGAAAAAATGTTCACAGAGAAAAACCATAAATGGAGTTTTTTTTTTTTTTTTAGAGTAAAGATGAAGACATTATGTTGATAAAGTTAAACACATATATATAAGTATTTTTTTTAATATAAGTGTATTTTTTTTAGTGAATTTTACACAGAAGTTTGGGTTATAGTGAATGATACAATGAATGTAGACATAATGTATGAATAAGTTCGTTATTTAGCTAAGTTTATTTTTCATGTGAGGGATAGTCCAAAAAAATACATTTTGCATGAGTGTCGAAATTAAACTGTTTTCCGCATAAAGATAAAATATTCCTCAAAGGCACCTGATTTTAGTTTTTTAGTTTTTGTCCGGGAGCGTTTTAATAAAGTTATATTGATGCAAATTTAAGTTTAGTCAATTATTTTGTTAGTGAGCGTTTTAACAGAGATAAATCTTAACATCATGTTTGGGGGCGATAAAAAAAATTTCAGAAAATGTAGAGTATATGGCCTAATAATACAGATTGAGAACTCAAAAATCTTAAATTCTTGTTTTGTGACTCGAAAGCGCCAAACATGATGTCAATCATGACGGAACAATAAGTATTGATTACCAAGATTGTTTCAGATGGACACATCATGTTTGGGGATGATTGAAGTCTGTCAAAAAAAATAATTTGAAATCGATGGATTAACATACATCGAAAACTTAAAAAATCTTGAATTTCTCTATTATCTGTTATAAACATGAAATGTCAAAAGAATGTCGTGAGCCATGTCGGAACAGTGAGTATTGATTATCAAAATTGTTTTGAATGAACACACCAAATTTGGAACATATCGAAGTCTGTAAAAAAATTCTGAAAAATTTATGGATTATAATACAAATCAAAATTTTAAAAATCCTCAATTCCATTTTTGTAATCCTGAAATGCCAAAAAGTGTTGTCATTCATGATAGAGCATAAGTATTAATAACTATAATTGTTTCTATTGGACACATCAAGTTTGGGGAAAAATGAAACCGGTTCAATCAATTCTAAAAATTCTATGAACTAAAACTTATACTAAGATATAGTGAAGGATTTTTCGATAAATTTTTTTATTTAGTTATGTTTCATGATATTTAAGTAAAATTGATAGTTATTACATCTACAAAATTGAATTATTATTTAAAATATTTTAGTGAATTTTGTGTAATAAATAAAAGTTGAGTGATCCGTGATCATTCGTAAAATTGTCCTAACGTTTATTTATCATGATATTGATTTATGAGCTAAAATTTAGGCATCAATTCAAACATTTATTTAATTAAATTAGAATGTGTTTTATTTCTTTTACTAATTTCTTGAATCGAACATATACATATAATAAATTGATATGAATATTATGAGCTATCTCTCGTAATAAAATAAGTTATTGTTAAAACTTTCTTCTTGTTTCCTTTTATTATGATCAGCAAAGTTCGGATAAGAAAGAAATAAGAGGATCATATAGAAAATGTGATTAATTTTTTTTTATAATAGAGCTCGATCATAACGATTGAATCAATTTATCTTTATGTATAAAAAATTTAAATTATAAATCTCAACCATTTCTTTTAGGCATAATACATAAACATGACCCTTAACTTGACGTCAGTTGGCAACTATGACCTTTTACTTTGGGTGTACACAAGTAGACACTTAAATTTGTATAAAATTAAACAAATAAACACATTCATCCTACATGGCACCCTACATTGAAATTTGTGCCCTACGCGGCGTCCTATGTGTAATATGCCATGTAGGATACGTGTATTTATTTGTTCAATTTTATATAAATTTAAGTGTCTACTTGTGCACACTCAAAATTGAAGGCCATAATTGTCCGCTGAAGCTAAATTAAGGGTCATATTTATGTATTATGCATTTCTTTTATATTGCAATTTTTTGGCTTATTATATGATTGTTTTTGAACTTTTTTTTTTCATAAATAGAAAAATAGACTAGAAACAACATCTATTATGTCTATATATGACAATAATCAAAGTCCACTTTACTCTCAAGTATCATGTGCATCAACATTTTTCTTTTTTGCTTTTGCCATAAAGTATATGTCAAGTAATAGTAGTATATTTTTGACTATTTAGTAGTCATGAGAATGATAAAAAATGACACCATAGGTATACATAGATGTTTTCACTATTTAGTCAAGATTGAGATGGTTAATTATGACTTAAAAAGAGACCGAGTTGAATATGTTTTCTTTGTTACTATAATTTGTTAATTTCATTAAAACTTCTCAATGGAACTATTGAGCAGGGATGGAGCTAGACGATAATTTACGATTTGATCAAATTCAGTAGGTTTATTTTGAATTTTGAATTTAGGTATAAAAGTTTACTAAATCTACGTATAAATTTTTAATATAAAACTCAATAATTAATTTTTGAAATTATTGATGTTAGAACTAAATATAGTATTTTCAACATTTTTCATAAAAAAAAGACAAATATTTTCTCCATATTAAATTCTTATGTAGAGTACTATTTACTCATGTAACTATGAATAAATATGGATAAATTTATATTTTACCCAATCCATTTTTACCCATATGAAATATGGACGGATTGCATTATTATCTATTTTATGTTGACTCATTTTCAACCCGCACTAATTTGACCCAATCCTCCCATTTGTCACTGCAAGAGTGAGCATAGATGCGGAAAGTTGAAGACGTAGTGCTTGTACTAAAATGGCAATTAATTTATCTTTTTCTTTCACATAATTTTTGCTATACTAATATTGGACTAGTTCAATGAACTTGAAATTCTGTCTAGATACATTGAATCTCAAGTAATGATAAAGCCAAGCTCATTTCTTCACTTATATATAGGTTCAATTCAATATATATATATACATAAATATATATATATATATATATATATATATAAAATGAAAAAATAATAATAAACGTCTAATATATAAATAAACATTTATGATTACGACGGCTGACCTAGGGTTTTATGCCAGCAGCTCTCATGGCTGATACGACCACTGGACGACCTCCTTTCGAGGTTGTTCAGCCCGCCCCACCACCCCAAACCATCACATACGCCACCCTTTTCAATTTCAATACTATAAATCCTAAACAATCTGCCCTAATTAACTCAAAAACAATTGCAAAATCAATCGAAATAATTCATGGAGAACCTACTATCACGTTTTCAATGGAGGAAAGGCAAGACTTTAAGATTGAAGAGGGATTGCATCAAACAGTGGTGTTTAAATTATCCCATGGTGCGCCAAATTTGAAGGTATTAAGGTCAATTTTACCGAAACATCTTGATACCAAGGAAATTGTTTAATTGATTTACTTGCTCCAAGACAAATTTTGTTGAGATTTGATCAATATGAAGATTATGTACTAACTTTATCTCGCTCAATTAATTATCTTCTCTATAATGGAGAGGAGCACCAATGTAGAATTTTTCCGTGGTCCATTGGATATAATCCTAAGGAGGAAACGACGTTAGTTGTGGTTTGAATTTCTTTACCAAACTTTCTCCAGATTTGTTTGCAAAGAAGTCTCTGTTGTTTATAACATCGGCAGTTGGAAACCAATAGCTATAGATAAAACTACTCAAATCAAGTCAAGACCTAGCACAACTAGGGTCAAGGTTATACTTGATCTAATGGAAAAACTTCCAAATCGTATAAGATTGCAGTTTGTGGATGGAAAATCTGGTAAGTTGATCGAGGTTTTTTAGGAGATTGTATATGATAATCTACCTTTGTATTGCAATTATTGTAAGCACCAAGGTCATGATGAAGATAGTTGTCGTTTGATCTAAAAAATTAATCAAAATAACAAACAAATTGATGATACCATTGATGTTGCTACAAAAGGTACTATCGATAGGGAAAAGTATCAAGTTGATACGAGAGAAATACTAAATGAAAAAAGAAGGGTTGTAGATGTCAATCAAAGTAAAGCTACTTCGTTAGTTCGGCAGTTGGTTGTTGTCACTTCTGAGCAAAATCATGCACACTCAATAGATGTTGTTACAACTAATATTGGTGTTCAAACAACTACCGAAAACAAAGGGGGAACGCCAAGAGTGGGGGTTGATGAATATGCACAACGAGTTGGTTTAGGCCAAAAAATAATGGATTCATGACACAAACTAATGGATACATCTAGTGTTGAAGATGCTGAAAATTCTGGGCAACATGTTTTGCAAGTTGAAACCAAGAATGCAACTAAAAATTGGACACTGGTTGCACACAAAAATTCAACTAGTAATTGGAGCCTTTCCCCGACTAGTCAAAATAATTCTCCATGTAATGAAAAAGGTGCGACTGGAAATTTTTATGACAGTAGAAGAGGCAAGATATTAGTAATGCTTCAAGAGACCTATTATGTTCGAATAGCTTTGATGTTTTATCGAAGACTACTGGAAAGCAAGTAAAGTTAATAGAGAATGACAATGATTTGATCAAAGAAAAGCAGGCCTCACCACCTACTTTGAATAGCAAATTAAGTTCAGAAGCTTCCGTATTTGTGCCTAAATGTGTGATTGCAAAGAAGAATGAGTCAAGGGTCTTAGTGTCAAATACAATTGATTTGGGTGAGGATTTTCTTGATGAAAATGAGGAAGACAATATGCTTGATTTTGGCGAGGATTCTCTTGATGAAGATGAGGAAGATATGTTGGACATGTGCTTTGATAGAGTGGCTAGGGAATGAGATATATCACCTAGGCAACAAAGAAGTGGAAGCAACAGAAGCAAAAAGAAGACACATGGAAGGCAACATAGTTGGAACGGTAAAATGACTAAAGAGTTTGTTCCAAGGCACCTACCGATGCGACAAGCAAAGCAGAACCATTTGACAGTATCAATAGGTTCAACAAGATCCAATAAATCCATAAAGAAAGTATGAATTATCAAGTGTTGTTGGATAGGTTTGAAGAAGAAGACAAGAGAAAAATACTTAAAGTTACTTTTGATGGGCAATCAATCTTTTTTTATTCATGCGTTTGCAATAGAAAGTTTGAGGCTGATAACTCAACTTTCTTCTTGATTGGCATATTTTTACATTATTTAAGCATCCTCATTTGTAATATCATCATGGAGTGTATTACAAACTCTGTGGTAATCAGAAAATACTTAGTTCTCTCTAGTTCTTATTTTCTTCATGCTTGTTAGGTAGTAGATTAGTAAGGTAAGGCGTACCCCCTTGCTTGCACTTATCCCTATTGATATTGTTTATGTTTAATAAAAGGCCACTAGACACTATCTAGTGGTAAATTTGAGAAAATAAAATAAAATAATAATAATAAAAATAAAAATAAATAAGTAAAAAATAAACATTTATGATTGCATGTGACCTAATATAAGGATAAGTGAATGTCAAGGGATACAAAACATAAGGCGGGTAATATTAAGTAAGTCGAGAATTATGAGACTTTAGGTTTAAATTTACATGATTGAGATGATCTATTATGTGCATTGATTATGTTTTATGACTTATATATGTTGATGGACAGAAGACGGTAAATTGGTTAGAGTGAACTCCTAGAAGCACTGGGTAATGGTGAATGTCGTGTTGTCTTGATAGATAGAGAGGTTACTTGACACTTGGCTAAAGGAAAGCTAAAACACAATATTTATGAAGACATAAGTAGTAACAATAGAAATTTGACTATTCACAAGTTGTTGCTCTTCGTTAAAATAATATAATCATGCATAAATCTAGATAAATGATCCCTATTAAATCAAGAAAACAACGATGATGTTATCTACAAAAATCATGCCTAAATCTAGATAAATGATCTCTATTAAATCAAGAAAACAACGATGATGTTATCTACAAAAGACTAAATATGTGGCTTGGAATCTTCAAAAAGATCAATTATAACAGTGTATTTTTGAAGGATCCAACAGAAAAACTAGCAGAAGTCTAGTTATGTCCAAATACTTGTTCCCACCTTAGCTAACTCAGCTCTCCAAGGCAAGACACTGCATCAATGACCTGCATTGTTTGTCCAAAAGTGTTATATTCAACTTATACCTTCTTCAATTGGAATTTTGTATTACAATCTCCGTGAAATATATTACAATTTTGAATAAACTATTCAAATTTTTATAGTATTAATAAATAAAGTTTTTATGATAATATCCAAGATATGTATTGTAAATTCAGGGTAAACATCTTATCAATTTGAACTAATCTTGGCTCTTATAAACAATAGATATTACTACTTTACACAAAAAAGATGCTAATAATATGTACTAATATCAAGATATTTTACTACTCATCTTTAGTTACAAATAATGAACCACAAAACCTGAATTCAATCAACTAAAATTGAAAAAGAAAACAACATGGTAGAAATACAAGAGTAAAATGTTTTTCTGAGCCGTAATATCTTCTTTTATACTGATCTAAGAGTTTTCAAAAGATCCAATCAAAATAAGAATAATAATGTCTTTGCTAGATTCAGAAGTAATATATGCGTCAAATAATGTCATTATCATGCTAAGTGCTTCGTTTTCCTTTAACGAATTAATGAAAAGTTAAAAAGACAATTAATCACGAACCAAATTATAACGCAATCTCCATGATAATTAATGAAAAAGTTTTAGACAATCAAAATAAAGTCTTTATCTCAAATCAATAAACAATGATGAGTCATGAGCAATTGTAAAAATAAACAAAGAAGAAAATATGAAGCTAGGGCCTAGGATTCTAATTCAGCATAAAAAATCAATGTATGGGAAACAAGCTCTCTACCCAATAAATTAACGACTTGATGTTGATGACATGTTATAGTGGCATTCATGAGGTTGATGTTGTTGATAACATGTTATAGCGGCAAATAGGGCTATAATGACTCTTGTCTAACCAGGTTTTAATGTTATGTGTATGAAACATATGTGAACAAGGCATGCACGCGATCTTTTCACCCTCCAATGGTTGGTTGAAGACAGATAACACAGTCAATATCCTTCAACCATTGATCATCATCAATCTCCATTCTCTCCGGCAACTCCATTATTAATGTCTCAGAGGACGACTCTAATTCTTCTAACCTCAAATCTCAAACCCATTCCAATTGAACATTCATATCAACAATTATGTCCATATTGTAATCATTGTATTTTGCAATCATTGTATTTTGCAAGTTTTTGAGAAAGAAACACATACAAATTGATTTGTATCAAATATGAAAAATACATATATAAACTGATTTATATCAGATGTGAAAAATACATATAGCGATTTATCTCACATATCATATGTTTGCTTTTCCTTGCCAATATTTGTTGGGCTGACTTGTCCACAGTCCAATTGATTGGATTGGATTCGACTAAGATCTTACTTTTGCCTCATAAAGATAAGGTATTTGTTTTGAAAAAAGCCTCGATTAAAGTGTGTTAAAACTTCTCCCAAAAACAAGGGACCATATTATATCAATTCAAATGTGTTATATTATGATTTTCAATCATGAACTTTTTGATGTTACTTTAAATCAGATTATTAAGTATATAGTATGTTCTTGAAAAGATCAATTGCCTTTTATTAATCGACAAGAGGTATCAATTTATTGGGTTCATTCAATCACATTTACTATGCCACTGTCTAATTTTAAGAAAATAATTAAGTTCTAATCGAGTCAAATTATCGATATGTGAGTTAGCTAGTTTAAAATATTAAGTTTGCAAACTCTAATATAGAGTAATATAATCTATTTATTTGATCAATAGTAATATTGTTTGTAATTAAAGCTGGTAAACATTAACCGTTATATTAATGTAAAATTTACCTTCTTTTGAATGCTCATAATTGTTATTTATACATTATAGGTAAGGTTTAGAAGGACGATAAGTTAATGAACTAACGTGCTAATTAATGCCTTGTATATCAGAATCCGACTCAATAGCTTTTTCTAATAAATACAATTTTATAAGTACAAACATTCTAGAGACAAAATTATGTATCGAAAACAGTCTTTCTACTCCATTAAAAATAAGGAGTGTTTCGATAATTGTGATCGATGATGCACTAAGTACAACACCTCTACAAAACAAAATGAGAAGCTCCAATGAAAATACCACCTCAACTCTCTATTTTTAGTAATCTCCATTAACATATTTTTCCTAATAAACTAGCTTCAATTGCTAAGAAAGTTAGATTGTGCTTATGACCGAGGTAAATATTATATGTCACACCCCTTTTTGCGCACAGCGGCGGAAGGGTTTTTCCAATTTAAGTGACGTTATGATTAAGAGATCATTTTATTTTTTAGAGTCACCACTTGGAATTGAGTTATGGTGTTCCAAGTCACCTTTTTGTTTAATCCCTAATCATAAGGAAATGACTCTTTACTTGGTCTGCGAATCAGAAATTCGGGTAAGGAATTCTATTGACCGAGGGGAAGGTATTAGGCATCCCTCGAATCCCGTGGTTCTAGCACGGTCGCTTTTATTGACTTATACTTATCTTGATATATTTTTATTTTTATTTTGGATAATTTGTGTCTATATGCCATGGTTTGCTTATTTTTAATTGTTGAATTTTTATTAGTCTTAAACCAGATGCGTAACCGCATTCTTGGTCTTGACATTTAGAGACATAACTGTCTTCTTTCTATCACACCCAATAATCTATTTTTTCTATAAGTCTCTACTTTAGATTAATAAAATTTAATTATATTATTGGACAAGGTACATCACTGCATCCTTGATCATTATTTTTTATGTCTCAAAAAAGATGCGCAACTGCATTCTTAATCGAAACAAATAATTTTAACGTACCTAAAAGTTTGTCTAATGTTAAAAAGAAAATACTTAGTCTTATTTTTGTGAATTCTAGACAACTAATCTTTTATTTTCATTATTATATTTATTGATGATACTTTTAATTAAATTAATCCACATGTTGAAATATATATTAGAATAATTTTATCAAGGTGTGTCACCACATCCTTGAATTTCTTTTAAGTGTTTCAAAAAAGATGTGTAACCACATTCTTAATTGAAACACATATTATTTTTTGTTTACATGCCTAAAACCCATCTAATGTTATAAGAAAATATTAAATAAAATCAAATAAAATAAAACAAATCTAAACTTCTAGGATACAATATAAATTTTGGATTATCTTATATTCTTTTATTTTTATTCACCCTTAAAGTTAATGTTAAAATTAGGTCTACACATATTATATTTTATTTTATTTTTTTATCTTGAAGCTAATGGTGGAATTAGGCATACTCATATTGTACTTTTTATTAATCCAACAAAACAATGACGAATTGCTAAAATAAATCTCATTCTTCATTTAATAAATAAAACAACAATAATTTTGCAAACCCAATAATTCCTGCTTTATCATTATTAGCATCGACATCAAGAAAAGAACAACATCATGACCCATTCATTTTAAGACATCACAACTAATGAACAAAAATAGATAAATAAAAATAGCCACCAATAACGTTACTTTCATTCATTAAAGAGATATAACACTTAACACATTCTTCATTTTAATCAAATTATGAATAAAATAAAAGTGTAAGAAAACTTATCATAATAATTACATCAAATTCCATGAATAAATTAAATAAGAAGATAAAGTAAAGTTGAATACCGCAAAATCTTAACCGAACCTCGATTAGAACACCCACAACTTTTGTAGGTTGTTTGTGATGGTATATGTGTTTGTGTTGATATGAAAAAAATGGGTAAGGAAACAAAGATGTGAATGTGTTGGTGAATTTTTAAAAGAAGAATAAAACAAGGATGTGTATTTTTTGGTATTTTGTATATGCAAATTGTGTTTTTTTTCTTGTTTCTTTTTTGCTGTCCGTTGTGTTGCTGTGTTGTTTTCTGATTTTTTTCCTTTTTCACGTCTGTATCTGTATGTTGGGTGTTTTGGTTGCTGATTTCCTCCTTTTTTTTTTGTTGGTCCTCTGTATCTAACTATAGGAGTAGTAGTAGTGTGTAGGTATATAGTGGTGTAGTATATGTACGTGTGTGTAGATGTGGGGGGGAAGAGTGGGGTAGTGGAGGAGTATGTGGGGTAGTGAGGTAGTGTGGGTAGTTTAGGTTATTATATTTATTAAATTAAATATATATATATATATATAAAAACCATAATAATAAAAATATTAATTAATTATTTTGAATTAATAAAATATGAGAAAAGTCAAATAGCTAGTCTAAAAATATAATTAAGAAATACTAGCTTATTTATTAAAATTAAAAGAAAACATATATTTTTTGTAGTTTTTCAATCTTTTAAAATAAACTTACTAAAATACGATGAAAAATAAAATATTTAATTTATATATAAAAGAAATATTTATGTACTAAATATGGTGTAATACCTTAAATTCGGTCAAAAATTACGTGTCTACATTATAGATTTAATAAATCTGATGATCAATAATCATTCAGACTTGGTAAAGATTATCAATAGTACGAATTGCATTATGTAACCATCTTTCACCTTATTATTTAAGCTATATTCAATTTCCACAAATTTATTTAACTAGTAGTTAATGTTGATATATTAGTCACAACTTGTATATTCCAATTTAGGGAGTGATATATTCTAGAGAATTTTCTTGTTTCTAGTCATCATCACAAACTAAGATTCCGAATCAGAATCTTGATCAATTACAAGGAGCCATACTTATTCGTCTTCGATATTTATATAAAACTTAAGTAATTTCATCTTAACAATTAAATAGGAAAAATTACAGAAATATACTACTTAAGTCTTTTATTAACAAAATATCAATATACTTATATTTAATTACAAACTAAGTTTTTAAATTACATACATAACAAAACATTTAATTTTAGTATTTAATTTTATTTTATTTTACAGATTTTCTCTCTCATACTTTTAGTAATTCGTGCTATGTTATAGGGAGTTTAATTAGGATATTAATATTTATCAAATATTCTCTCTCCTAATCAGTTCCAAATTCACACGTTCATTACCTTTTTTTTTCCGTTTTTTAGGCATAGTGGAAGTCTTGGGATCCTAATTAGTTTTTTATTTTTTTGTTCTGATAAACAATATTTTTTACCAAGAAAGGTGTACTTTTCAATATTGAGTGATAGTTTCAATAAAATCTTGAAGATCTTTTGGGAAGTCAAAAGGGTTTCCTTCCATTTTCTTCTTCAACTTTCTCAAACGGACGAATTTTAAAGTAATCAACCTTTAATCTTCTCTTTCTTTTTCAAAATTCTTAACCTTTAATCTCCTCACAGAAACGTTTCACAAAACAACTAATCTAAAAAATTGCCATTGTTCGATGGAAAAGACTCCACGTAAAAGTTCTAGACTTAACAAATCTGTGGTAATCGTTGATAGCCCGCCGATCAGTTCAAGACCGTCTGGTAGATCTAATGATTTTATTGTTATCAATTCTTCATCATCCTACAAAGTTCAAAAAAAAGATGATTATGGGGCTGATACAAAATCGAAGGGTAAAGAAAAATTGGTAGAAGATCATTATCCACATGACAGCGATTTTGAGGATGATATTCCCCTCTCTAAAAGATTAAGAGTAAATCATGATCAGTATTCGAAGGTATGTATTTATTTGTTGAAATTTTTATTTTTTTTTGACATGCAAGTGTTGAATCTTATTCTGAATCGAAAGATTTGTAACATTAATTAATTTTTTATGCCCTAGAATGTTGATGGGGGTTCGGTGAGCAAAGGCATGAATGGTTTAAGTCAAAAATGGACTAGGTTTGTTAATAATAAAAGGAAAAAGGCATCACAAGTTCCACTAAAGGTATGTTGTTACCGTCGTTTTATAGTAATTTAATTTTTGATGCAAATATTTCTTTGCTTATATTATAAATTTTGCATTTTATGACTATTATAATTTATTGATTTTTAATATATTTTTTTTAGATCAAGAAGAAACAATCGCGTTGGTGTTCTTATGTAAATGTCAATGTTTTTGTTGATATAACAAAGCTACTTGAAAAAATTGGTAGTGTTCATTTGTTTAAAGAGTCTCCTTTTGGTTATCTATTAGGCTTGTCCCAATTGAAAGTTCAACCTCAGATTATTAGATGTCTTGTTCATCATTTAGCTAACAATCGGGATGACATGTTTGTGTTTGACATAAATGGTAAAGAAATGCATTTTGGGCTTAGAGAATTTTTGGTAATTACTGGTTTTAAGTGTGGTGGGTGTATGGTTTTTGATCATGATCAGAATAGTACATCTAAGTTGCTTTCTCGTTACTTTCCAAATGCTGTTGATAAGGTTTTGAAAGCTGATTTCATAAGAGTGTTTAAAGAAGATGGTTTGATTCATGAAGAAGACTTTTTTAATATGTCTATGATTTATTTCATTAGCACATTCATTTTGTCATCTCCACCACAATTGTCACATATTCCAAAAGATCACTTCTTATGTGTTGAGTCGGGACAGTACATCACGTACCCCTGGGGCAATCTCTCCTTTTTTAATCTTCGTCATTCTATATCGAGTCAAATGGCAAAAGATCCGGATTATGTGAAGTTTGAAGGGTTTCCTCTCGCATTGCAAATTTGGTTTTATGAATGTTGTAACAAAGTTGATGGTTCAATTGCAATTCGTAAATTCAATCGAACGCCTAGAATATTCAATTGGGATATATCCAAAAACAAGATATATTTTGACCATCTCCAGAAAGGAATGTTCAGAAAATACGGCAATCAGGTAATAGAAGTTCTTTTGTTATTATTTATTAATTTTATTTTTTATGAGTAGTGTATATTAACAATTTATTATTAATGTGTTAGTATACATTTGAAGATCTTGTGTTCATGGATGAGGAGCTTCATATCATTGAGTCGGAAAATCTTACTGTTTTGACTGATATGCCATTCAATAAGAAGAGTAAACGTGATAGATATGTAAGGCAAAATCAGAATTTACAGACTCATTCTGTCGTTCGACAGAATGTTAAAGATTTGCCTCATAGTTCTGCACAAAAGGTTGGAAGTGATCCGAGTTTGTCATTTAATAAAGATTTGCAGAAAATTGCCCAAGAAGTTGTGAAGGTATGATTATAAATTTTATTTACTTTCTGTCAGAATTTTGGTTGAAGAAACATTAATGTCATTTTAATCTTTGTTAGGTTCGTAATGAGTTGGAAAAGCTTGAAAAAAATGTAGATGCTAAGTTTGTTGAAATGAAGGCTTTTATGGATTCATCATTCAAATATATCATTCAAGAGTTGAAATCTCTTCATAATGATGTTTCAACCAAAAAAGATTTAGGTGGTGAACGGGTTAGTCTACTTATTAATATATGGACTTATTATTTACTTATAAACTAATTTTTAGATCAAGATTATTATAAATGTTAATGTGGATACTTTGTGTTGATTTTAAATATTATTAATCTTCTTGTTGATTATATATCTGTAATTAACTATATTGTTGTCTTATTGTAATAGTTGAATGACTCAAAATTTTATTTTTATTGAGAACATTAAGGTTGTTGTTGAGGATCAAAGAAAAGGAAATGTTGATGTTCAAAATGAACATTTGCAAGATTGTGGAGATAAAGATGGTGTCCAGACACCATCTTCGTTTCGTAATCATGTTATTGATAACAATTGTAAGTTCTTTTTTGTTAGCTTAAATTTATTTTTTATAACTATTTTTAGTTCATTTCTGATTTGTGTTTAAAATTTCATAAAATATAGATACATAAATGATGTTTGTATATCTTAATAGGTGGTGTATCTGTTGATTTTGAAATAAATAGAAAAACTCCTACATTGGATGACTTTGTTATGCCCAATATGCGTGAATCACAGTTGGTTGCTCTTGAAACTGGACAAACATATGTGTCATCATTGGTAGATGTTGAATCTGAAAATATTTGTGTCACACCTTTGGAAGTTGCTAAAGCTGGAAAAACAAAGTTCAATCAGTTTGGTGTTATTGAGGGTGAAAACACATTTATCTCACCAGTTCAGCATGTTCGTACGAAGATTCCAGGAAAGTATGCCCAATCACCATACACAAACTTAAGTGAATCAGGTGGCACATCGGTGAACATAGTGAAGTACTGTTTATGGAGGCATCCTTTTGTAAATTACAAAGGGTTTGATATGTACAATGAAGTTATCCTTCAATTTAAGAAATGGGTTGATAGCAAATTATCCAAGAAACGTGGAAAGTATGTATTGTTGTGTAATTGTATTTTACAATTTGTTCATTCACTTTATATGCTATAACTACTCATTTTGTTTTATAGGAAAACCAGTTTCTTCACTGGTGCTTCAAATCCAATTGATCCTCCTTTTGAGTTTGGTGTTGGTAGGGTGGATTTGATGGATTGGTTTCACCCTTTGGCTTATCCAGGACAGCCTTGGAGTGATTTGGTAATTTTTATGGTGTACCTCTATATTAAAGTAAGATTTGGTATTTGTTTTTTGTTGTGATTTTTAGTGATTGGTAAGTAAAATTGGCATCAATTTGTCACTGAAATCTGTGATTTAGTTCTATGGGTACAGTTGTTTTTGGTATGTATGTTAGGAAAATCAACTGCTGACCGAAACATAGACTCCTAATTATAGTTTAATTATTACAATGACACAAACATATAATTTTAAATATAGTCTAATAGGTAATAATCAGATAATGGTAATTCTTTCAATCAAGTTGTGATATTATTTTATTGTTTGGTGCTAACTAATAAAACTTGATGTGCAACATGTTGATGTGATAATGTATTATCTTCGCAAGTTTTGCAAGTATGGTCCTGATAATAGTGCAAGAGTTACTACTACTGACCCTTTTTTCATTAGTTGAGTTGTTCAAATTTATGATGCGTGGGAGGCCAATGGCAAAGATGAAAGTCTGATTAGTATACATCATGAGGCTGCACAATATATAAGAGGTGATAGGATTCTTGCTAATATTCCATGGGTGGATGTTGATCATGTATGCATTCCAGTCAATAGTAGTGCTGCATTCCACTGGTTTCTGGTTGTTTTTTCCATCAGAAAAAGGTGTTTATATATTTATGATTCTTTAAATGGTTATGGGGTTAAACATACCAATGCAGTAACAAGTTTGGTTCAAAAAATATCTAGAATGATACCTTTGTTCCTAGTTGCTACTGATTATTATGCTTTAAGGAAAGACATTGACTGGAACACAGATGTGCATTATGCTGGAAGGCCAGTTGGTGATCCGTTGGTATATCGTAATCGTGAAAACATCCCACAACAATGTGACAATTCAACGTAAGTATAATGTGGCTTTTTTTGTTGTTGATTACACTATATATTGTACTAATTATTCTGATTGGGTAATATTTTTAGGGATTGTGGTCTGTATACCTGTGCTTTTGCTGAATATGTGTGTCGTGGAGATAGGAACGTATCTATGTCGGGTTTAAATGCTGAAAATCTTCGGTTGAGATTTGGAGCATTACTGTGGAAATATGGAAAGATGAAAATTGATACTGAATCTGTTAGTGAAGATGAAGCTTCTAACCAAGGTCGTCGGTCAAATCGGAGGGTCAAGGAGTAAAAAGTGTCATTTCTTAAAACAGAATTTCATGAATGTTTTATGCTTTTAATTTTTTTTTGTAATTTGGATAGTACTTTAGTTGCGTTTATGGTATTTAGTTCGTTGGATATTGTCTTTATTCTGTGATTTTGCATTTATTTGGTTATTTTTTTGATTAAATATTGTGTTAAATTTATAGTGTGAGTTTGGATTGTACATGTATGAGTTTGGTATAAATTTAGGTATAAATTGGGTTTTATCATTATTGAAAAATTATATTAAATGCTTTTATATGATCGCTTGGATTTCTTTCAAAGTTGCAGGTTGGTATTCATACCAATGTGTTTACCCATTTTGGTAATTTTTTTCTTTTATATGTAAACCAATTTTTTTCTTTAGCATAGTTTTTTTTTTTTTTTTGGTTTCAGTGTTAACCAAGAGTGTAGTCATAAGCCATTTATTGAAATATCAAATTATTTTACCAAAAATTTAACCATTTAATGATTTTTAAAAAAACAGTCAAAGAAACACCAAAGTATTTTATCAATATGTTAACCATTTAATAAACTTAAAATAAAACAGTCAAAGATTACATTCCCTTAAACCAATTCTTAAAATTTATGATTTTACAGGTTATCATCAATAAATGTTGGAAATATTTTTCATATTATTATTTACACCAATTTACATACTTAAATTACACTAAAATATTTATTAGTTTTCCTTTATACCATCATTTATACCAAGCTATGTACCAATTATAACAAGAGTAAACCAATTTTACAGTAAGTGAGTGTTAATTACTGTAGCGTCCAAACTAATATACTAATATTTATTACTTTTCAATTTATTGTTTTAGGTTGGTAAATTGCAAACATTTGTTTTACTAACTACACAACTATTATGATCCTTTATTTTTACCATATATTTGTTCTTATTTACCATAATTTTACCAAGAATTTGGCTTATATTTTTTATCAATATTTCTGGATATGTGACAACACGTAATCCAAAAGAGTTTATGATATCTACTATATACAACCATTTATAACAACTATGTATTCAAAATTATGAATAAGATAACAAAAAGTAATCAACTTTGAAATAAGGTAATGCAATTAAGAAACAGTACATCTAATAAAAGTAAGGGCTTACTAAAAGTAATATAGTTCAACTGTATAACTGCAAAGTAAAAATAACAACAAAAATATCAGAAAGCTAATTTTCATGAGTATTTTTTGGGCAAGTCTTCTTGTTATGCCCAACTATACCACATTCAATACAGGTTACTTTCCTCTTCTTCCCTTCTCCTTCGGTGAATCCCTTTTTGCGATCATTTTTTGGAGGTCTACCAGGTTGCTTTCTTGTAATTGGTGGTAATACTACCTCTTCCAAGACATGTGATGGAACATCCCAAGTGCTTTCGCAAGGCAAGGGTTCAATTGGTATTGCATATGTATCTTGATAATTTTTATTACTATAATAAGCTGAACAATAATCATCGCGATGTTTATTCCTATGTCTGATTGCTGCAAGTGCATGACTACAAGGGATCTCATCATGCTGAAATCTGCCACAACTACACATTCGTGTATTCAGACATACTGTAAACCTTTTTGCACCATCTGTAATGGTATGAAGGTGTATCGTTGATGCGCGTACCTTCATTTAAGAGATTCATTATCAATAATAAAACCAAAACATAATATGCATAGTAGAGAATTGTTAATACTTACAAGCATACGATGAGACAAATTTCTATTGTCCTCCAACATTTCATTGTATTTACTTGTCAAGGTTGTTGTAGTATTTCTACCTTCTTCGTTGTGTTTCTCATTCCAAGCTTCAATTGTTTTTCTAACAAATTCCAACAATGGTACCACTGGTAACCTTCTTCCAACTAGAATAGCGTTATTTAGTGACTCTGCAATGTTACTTGTTAGTGTCCAAGTCCTTTTTACTGGTGAATATGGGCGTGACCATTTCTCATAATTCGCTTTTGTAGATAAGCACGGTATTTTGGATTAATTTGATCCATCCTTGTCATCAATTCATCAAACTCTTGAACAGTGTAAGCTTTTGCTAAACTGAAGAATAATGGTCTAACCTCTTCTGTATCTCTGTATGTTTTCTTTAGTAAATTGGTCCATAGATGGTATATGCATGCGTAATGTCTGAATTCGGGATAAATAGCTGCAGTAGCATTCCAAATGCTCTTATTTCTATCAGAAACAAAGCACATATCTTCCCTTTCACCGAATGCATTTTTAAAATTCTCAAAGAACCATAACCATGAATCATCATTTTCTGAATTAACTATTCCGTATGCAAGCGGCAAGATGTGACCTATACAACAAATATCTTCAAAATAAATACAACATATATTGATTATATATAAAACAAATCAATCTAGTTGCGGTAATGGTATAAACAGTACCTCCTGGATCTAATGTGCTAGCTATCAACATTGTGCCTTCGTATGTTGATTTTAAATGTGTACCATCCACGACTACTATTGGTCGACAATACTCCCAGCCTCTTATACTTGCATCAAGTGCTATAAATGAATATAAAAAACGATTTTCATCTGTTTTTTTATAATTCACAATTGTCCCTGGATATGTCTTCTCCAATATATATAGATATGTTGGAATTTTTCCATATGATTCGGCAGGGTCACCTCTTAATGTCTCGAAAGCTTTTTTTTTACCTCTCCATGCTTGCATGTATGTTAATGAAATACCATGTATCCTTAGCATGTCTGCTTGTATGTCTGTTGGTGTGTAAACGGTCTTCAGATCGACATACTTTTCAATCAACATTGCCCCAAGCACACCACTTGTTGATTGTCGCTTTGATTGAATCCGGTCTTTCAATGGACAAGAATGTGTATCATAGAATTTCCTTACTTTGAATAACTTTGAATTATTCAAACATGAGGATTTAAAAACCCATGAACAGTTTACTGTAGCACACTTTAGATAGTAACTGCAAAAACTCATGCATATTAATACATGGTAAGTTGTTAAAATATATTGATAATTTTTAAAATTTACACATATAATAACTCACCAGGTAGGACTTGATCTTTTTGCAATGAAACAAAACTCTCTTAGAAATGCATATCTCTTCATAACTTCCGATATAGTTTGCTTGTTTATATAAACTTGGTCCTCGACCACCAAATAGTGTTGAGGATTTGAAATTATTTCCGTTCCTTGTGATTCTTCAATGTAACATTCCAAAATTGGATCCATGTTAGTCAAACATAGTGTGTTGGATCCCACAATATGTTGACGCGTTGTTTGGACATTTGTTTGGTACTTAATGGATTCCATAGCTTTGTCCACACATGTCACACATAAAGGATATTTTGAGAAGAAATCTGAATTGCATATCTTTTGATCTAAATAAACTTGCACTCCCGTATCGTTATGTATCTTCATTGGTGGAGATGGACCACTCACGAAATACCTTAGTTCCAAATGATAAATTGTTGTGTCCACTCCCAATTGTGAAGCTATAGCTGTAAGCAAGCCTTCATATTTGGTGGTTGGATCATACATAACTCCTTCAATATTGTAATCCACGTAATTTCCTGTTTAAAATAACAAATTCATTGTTCATACATTGATTTTCGTTGGTATATAAGCTTTTTATTGAAATACCAAATAATTTACCAAAAATTTAACCATTTAAGTATCTTAAAATAACAGTCATACAAATACCAATTTTTTTACCATAAATTTAACCATTTAATTATCTTAAAAAAACAGTCAAACAAATACCATAATCTTACCAAAAAATTAACCATATAATTATTTTAAAAAACAGTCAAACAAATACCAAAGTATTTACCAAATTTTTAACCAAATAATAAACGTAAAAAAACAGTCAAAGATTACATACCCTTAAAACAATATTTAAAATTTATGATTTTATTAGGTTACCATCAGTAAATGTATGAACTATTTTGCACATTATTATTTACACCAATTCACGTACTTAAAATTCACTAAAATATGTAACATAACTTTATTACGAGGTTCAAATTATATACCATAGATTGTCAAACTTGTAGTTATTGACACCACCAATTACACCAAATTATTTATAACTACACTCACTTTAATATACGTTCATAAGTAAGATACCATAATTTGACCAAATAATACACCAAATCATGCATCAGGCTATTTGTTTGCTGTCATCTATTAGTGACAATTATACCAGATCTAATACCTAAACAAATACAGAAATACATACTGAAAACTTATTGATATAAAATATTTGCTACCATACGGAACACATCATACCAATTAAACATAAACTTTAACAAAAAACAAATTTTACACATCAGTGTACAACAAAATCATACGAAATTGTTGAAATTACACCAAAATTTGGACGTTCCCGAATGTCAACCAAATTGTATGAATTAATTTACACCAAAATTGACAGAATATATAAAACGAATAACTACCAAAAAGTACAAAATAGATATTTGTGTAAAATCAAATTCAATCACAAAATAAAAAATCATAAGAACTATTTTTTATATAATTACCTGCTGAGTCCCATCGCCCGTTGTGTTGAATTAGAATTGAGAAATTATTGGTATGCATTTTTTTCAATAATCGTTTTTTGTTTGGCCGATTTCTTAAGTCAGAGAAAGGAGTTATGTTTTTGGTAGGAAACCTTTATTTATGGGAGATAATATATAGCATATTTGAATAAATTAGGGAAGGTAAAATTATTGGAGAAATTTATGGGAAGTGGGATAAGCATGGCTGATTTGGAAAATCTTTTTTTTTTTAATTTAAATTCTACTTTTGAAAAAAAAAGTATTGCTATATAATTGAAAAATAAAGTATTGCTATGTTGGTGTAAATACAATAGTTAATTTGTATACTTAAAAAATCCGCCCATATGAAACATTTTTGTATTATCATCCTCCAAAAACACAGAAACCCCTTTGGTTTTGTTAACTCACAAAGGAAAAAAAATCGTATAATTCAAACTCAAAAAGTTAACTCATATGAAGAGAATAATTATACAAAAAAATTATATAAAAACACAATTAGAAACATAAAAAAAATGCAAATCAATGAAAAATTTATATATGAAACATGATTTTTCTATTTTATTCTCATTGAATTAGAAAAATATACAGTAGGAAATATATTTTATTAAAGTATTAAATAAATTATAATTTTTCATATAAAAATATATTATTATTTTTCTCACTCATTAATCGAAATTGAAATATTTGTAGAAATAATTATTGAACCAGACATGATATTAGAGCCTTCTTGAATTGAGGAATATCCAACCTTTTCAACTACAAACTACTCTCTTCCTAATTACTTGTCAATTTTTGAATTGAAACACATATTAAGAAAACAATTATTAACATAGTGAATTTACCATTTTACTCCTATTAATTATGAAGTGGATGAATTAATTTCAAAAAGTTTTACCTTTTTCAAAGTAATTAATTGAGGATATAATATGATTTTTTTTTTCTCTTTTTTTGATTTGTCAAAATGAACAAGTAATTAGGGACAACTATAAAAGAAAAAATGGACAAGTAAATAGAAACAGAGGGAGTATATTTTTTTTATTCTGTGCTTAAACCACAAAATATTACACTTTATATACACCGTTAAAATGTACATCGCTCATTTTCACGTAAAAATAAAAAGAAATAATAAATTGCTTTAATTACAAATTGGTGTATATATAGTTATCTTGTTGTGACAGTTTGTCTGTCCAATCAAATTGCAACACCTAAAATTACGTCAAACATTAAAAATGCTGAAAATGCATTTCAAATTAGTAACATTATAAACATCGAAATTTCATGTAATTCTATAAGACGAATCCAATCCTATTAGAGCTTTTAAATGTTATTTTATTTTAAATCCTAGCTCACCATTATATTAAGAATAACATACTTTACATCTTGAAATTTTGTAAGAAATAAAGAAATCAAATATTGTCTTTATTAAAAATATTAACATATTATAAAGAAATCTAAATTATCCTTTATTCAAGAATTATGTTATTATTATTTTTCGAATCACAAAAATAATTAAAAAGAAAAATCAGTAATAAACAAAATTATACTCAGAGATATTCATCAGTAAAATTATCTTTTCTTTATTGTGGGGCTTACAAAATCGAACCAAATCAGAAAAAAAACCCGATTAATGATTTGGTTTGACTTGGTATGGTATTGGAAAAAAAAATACCGACTATATTTAGGTTGATTTGGTCTTAACAATTAAATATTAAAGTGACACATATTACTTAATCCTCACATTAATTAATTAATCAGACCAGTAAGTTACAATATCAACCACTATATATGTTCTTATAATAACACCAAATTAAACTATGACAATAACTAAGCCAACATAGAAAATAAAAAAATCTTCTCTTAGGTCTCTCCGCTTTTAAAAATCTTTAAAAACACCTCTCCAAAATCTAATTCACCTCATTTCTCACCCTTAATATCCACCATATGACAATTTTGTAATTTATTTATTCTTTGTATACTATCTTTATCTCTTGTTGAACCATGTGAGTTGCATGATATTCTAAATTCGAGATCACATAGTTATATCTATCAGCAACAAGACAACAAGACGATTACTCCCTGTACGCCACTAAAACGGATAAAGCATATTATCTCAAATTATGGGTTCAAATCTTTGTTGTCTCAACCAAAAAGATTCAGAAATTCATCAACCAAATAGTAAAAATAATACTAGTACTCTTCTTCATCAAGAAAAATCTTTACACCAATGTTTTTTGGATTCACCAAATTACATAAATAACCCTAAAACAACTACTAAAAGGATTTATGTATCTTCACCATGTCATGAAGTGAATAATTCCAATTTTTATACACCAAGAATTAGTTTTTCATCACCAGAAGCTATGATGAATAAGGACTTGTTTGGTACTCCAAGAATTAGTTTTTCAGAAAGAGTTAGAAAAATTGAGGAGATTAATATTATTGGTGAAGAAAAAGAAGAAAGGTTGATGAATAGAACACAAAGTGGGAAATTGAAGAAGAAAGTTACTTTTAAGTTGCCTCAAGAAGATGATATTATCATATTTTGTTCACCTAGAAAATCTTTTGAAGAATGATATATATTGATATGATTTTTTAAAAAAAATAGATCGGTGCACTAAAGCTTTCACTCTGCGTAGAGTCCAGATAAAGGCTAGATCATAAGGGTCTATTATACGTAGTCTTACCTTACATTTCTGCCAGAAGATATTTTCAAGGCTTGAAGTTGTGACGATTGTTCCTCTATTATCTTGTTGTTTGTACAATTTATTTTATTAACTAATATGAAACATTTTAGTGTTACCATCCTCCAAAAAAAAAAAACCGCTTTGGCTTTGCTAAAATACAAAAGAAAACAAAATTGGATAACTTAATTCAAAAAGTTAACTCATAAGAGGAGAATAATTATTCAAAATCATATAAAAACACAACCAGGAACATAGAAAAGCAAATTAATGAAATTTTTATATATATAACATGATTTTTCTATTTCATTCTCGTTGAATCAGTTTAACGAAAAAATATATGGTAGGAAATATATTTTTAAAATTTCTAATTTTACGTGTAAAAATACTGCTACTTCTTTTCTCATTTATTAATCGAAATCGAAATATTTGTAGAAATAATTATTGAACCAGACATGATATTAGAACCTTCTTGAATTGGACCCTTTCAACTACTATCTTTTTGTTTAATTCTTTGCTTAATCCACAAAATAAAACACTTTATATACACCGTTAAAATGTACATCGCTCATTTTCACATAAAAATAAAAAAGAAAGAATAAATTGCTTTAATTACAAATTGGTGTATAGTTATTTTGTTGTGACAGTTTGTCTGTCGAATCAAATTACAACACCTAAAATTACGTCAAACATCAAAAATGCTGAAAATGCATTTCAAATTAGTAGCATACATCGAAATGTAATTCTGTACGACGAGTTCAATTCTGTTGGAGTTTTTAAATGTTATTTTATTTTAAATTCTAGCTCACAGTTATATAAAAAATAACATACTTTACATCTTGAAATTTTATAATCTATTACGTAGTATATTTATAGAGAGATAAAAGATATTAAATATTGTCGTTATTAAAATATTGATATATTATAAAGAAGTCTAAATTATTCTTTATTCAAAAAATACACTATCAATTTTTGAGTCACAAAAAAATTTAGAAAAAAAAATCAAGTGATAAACAAAATTATACTCACAGATATTCATCAATAAAATTATATTTTCTTTATGCTCAGATATACATGTTATTTTTATTTTTATTTTTGATATACATGTTATTATAAAAAGATCTTATGGTACAAAACTACAAACTAATGAAAAAAATCAAGGGGTAAATGTTAGGCATGGTAAAAAATAATTGAGTTATAACAAAAGTAACTTTTACCAATGGTGAGTAGTTGAAACAAAAGGTACTAATAAAAAAAGGGTACGTGGCAATTTATTTTTTTTTGGCAGATTGATTAAAAAAAGTCAAAAAGATGAAAAGGAATTGAAAGTACCCTCTTAATTTAATTATAACCATTCACTTAATTTGTAGCTCTCCCTTTTTTTTAGTAGTATGTCCCATTTCTTACGAAACTACCAAGAAACCCTCACCTACCTAAGCATGTGGATTTTATTTTTTTTAATTTGAGTGACGATGAAATTCGATTTTAGATATATGTCTCTCTGATATTATGTTTGAGTGTATGATCATCTCATTTAAAAGTATAAGCTCTTAGAAAGAACACATTTTTATTAGTTAATTATATTATCAACAATTATGACCTCTTCGAAGTGAGAGCAATGTTCATGAAAAAACAATTCAGTTCGGGTCTTAACTTAAGACATTTTTTTAAGAGTGAAGAAATTTTATTTATTTCTTACATTGCTCAACAAATACTAAAATTTAATAATTATTGTACTTTTTCTCTCTTAGTATAATTAGTTGATTTTTAAAATATTAAGTTAAAGTTAATCTTATCAACTTGAATTTTATTCCCACCTTATTTAAAAGTACAATGAATTCAACTCCAAGGAGTGTGGATGTACAATATAACATGTGAGTTCATTTAAACTCATAAATTTTTATTTAAACTCTTAATAAGTATTTTTAGAAATACTAAATCATTTTGATAAAATAAAATCAATTATTATTGTAAATTCACTTGAACTTATTATAAAGCTAGTTCATAAATTTTAAAACTTAGATTCACCTCCAACTTTAAAAACGGTAAATCGATATTATTAAAAGGTAAATCATATATCCGACTCTCGCCTAAATTAACCACCCACCCCACACCTTTTGGAGGGTAAAATCCTCATGTTAAATGTTATATTCCCAAAGCCCCCCACTCCCCCGCCCCCCCTCCCTCCTCCACCCCAACTAAAATAGTACTACATATATCTCTCTTTCTTGTGAGTGTGATAAAAAGAAGCTCCTTATAGCTTTTGGCTTTGCTTTGCTTTCAAGCTTAGTACTATAACTATTATCTCTTTTTCTTTTTCTAGCCAAAATGGGTGCTAGGATTTTGCTACTGGTGGCCATTGTTTTCACGGCGGCGACGGTGGTGGTGTCAGGAGATCCGGTGCACCATGTGGTCGGAGAAGATAGAGGGTGGGACCCATCTACTGATGTTGCTTCTTGGTACTCTCAAAGAGTTTTTAGAGTTGGTGATAAAATTTGTGAGCTTCTTCATTCTCCTTTCTTTTTTTTTTTTCGCTCAACATTTTCGTATGTATTAGTTCATGAATTTGATTAAAAAAATTAATTTTATGTACTAAACATCCCGTATTAACAAAATTAGAAAAAAGGCCACCCCTAATATTATTAGTTCATGAGTTTGCATCCTTTTAATCTATTTTTTAATGAAGTGGTTACTTGATACATGTTGCTGGTTGGTGGGAAGTAAAAGATATCTTGTGAAATTAATCAAAATTCGAGAATGTCAATTCAGACATCACAATTATATAAAAATATTACTAATTCACGAGTTTATCTATTATATACTGTAGTGTAAAAATAATATTATATAGCTTAAACAATAATTATATTTTTATGTATCTAGAAAGCCAGATTAATAACCTAGAAAACAAGGTAATATAAGTAATTTAAAATAAACTATTGATATTTATGCAGTAATAAATCATCTCATAAGTGATAGATAAAAATTTTAATATAGGAAAATGTTAGTTTTTGTCACATAAAAATACTTGAGCATTTAAATATTCTTTGATTTAAATTTTAAACATATAAATTTCTGATATTTTACATATTTTTTTAATAAAAAATATAAATAAAAAATTCAAAATCAAGTGAAAAAATAAAATAAATTCGTTCATGTACTTGGAATAATAATTATTACTAGGACAAAACTCGTGAGTCCCAAAAAAGTAAAGAGACAAATCAGGAAAATTGGCCCATGCTTTGGTTATGTCTAAACATATATAATATTAAAAAAATGTACCACACATTTCTATGATTAATTCGAACACTGTTTATCGAAAAATTATATCATATATATAATACTTATATATATATATATGTTGAATTCTTTTGATATCTTTTTATTTTAACTTCTTTATTTGATTTTTTTCTAACGAAAATTATGACTCCGTTATTTTGTTTTTAGAAGAGGTAATTAAGTACTCTCAATGACTTTTGTATTACTTATACTTATAGATTTAGAGGTTTTTTATAACAAATAATCTCTCAGTTACAAAAATTTGAACAAGCAACGTGATTATAGAAAGATTTGATTGTATTTCAAAAGTTCATTCAGATTTGATTATATGTTAGTTTAGCAGTCAGATATTAAATGAAATAAATTCAATATTAATGAACCTTTTAAGATTTTGTATGACAAAAGATTCTCTCTTTTCCTTTATCTATGCCTTAATAGGTTAGGTAAACAAGTAGTATAGTCTTTAATGTTACATAACTACTTAAATATTTTACTGTAATTCTAATTATTATCGTATATTTCCTTGAGGTCGTTTCAGAAATTTGTAAATTTCAAGTTCTAAACTTGCATATGATGGTAGGATTTAAAATATTTTTTGTTCATTTGTTCAAGTCTTGATTGATAGAAGTAAATCATGCTTATGCTAGTAAAATATAGTAAATACCTGATAGAATAGCTAAAGTGATAGTAAATTGACTTAAACACCATCGTTATCCCAAACCAAAAAAATGTCATTTACTATTGGAGTATACTTACAATTTTGCATATATTATACAAGTAGGGTTCACCTACTCTACAACTCAGGAGAGTTTGGTGGAGCTGAGAAACGAGGAGGATTTTACATCGTGTGATCTATCGAACCCGATCAAGATGTACACGGATGGGTTGGATACGATCACTCTCGAAGGGGAAGGAATCCGATACTTCGTTAGCGGAAACACGGAGAGCTGTAAAAATGGGCTGAAAATTCCTGTAAAAATCCAGCCCAAAGTGCAAATTATGGCCCAAAATAATGTTGCATCAATGCTTGTAGCTGATGGGCCTACAGTACCTTCTGCTTCAACAAACTTAAATGGGCTTTCATACATTTTGATTGTTGGATTATCAATCTGCTTATTGGGCCTTTAGATGAAAATAGCAATTATGGGCTGTCTAGACTCTATTAAGTAGGATTAAGTGCCACTTTATTTGAACTACGGTTAAATATCTTAATTTTGAATTATGATATTAATATGTCGTCTTTGTTTTGGCATAATATATTGTTGTCTTATTCAAAGAATGAATTTTGTTGTGTAGATGTATGAGTTATTCGAAGGGGAGTCTTGAAATATCAATAAAAGAATTAGAGTAAGAAAAATCCAATTTGTCATATTTTCAAAATTTTATGGATTAATATACACGAAAAATTTAGAAAAATCTTGAATTCCTATTTTGTGATATTTAAACGCCAAAAAATATTGTAAATCATACAAAGGATAAGAGTTTCGTTCACTGGGTCATTGTGGATAGTTTAAAAAAAATGGGATAAAAAAACTTCCATCAGTCATATTTCTAAAAATCATTGATTAACACACACAAAAAACTGAGAAAATCTTAAATTCATGTTTTATAACACTTCTAAACGTTAAAAAAAGTGTTGTGAATCCAATAGAGACTATGAGTATCGTTCACTAGTTGATTGCAGTTAGTCCCAAAAAATTTGTATCAGAAAAATTCAATTAGTTATATTTTCAATAATTCATGGACTAATACATACCAAGAACTAAGAAAATCTTAAATTTCTATTTCTTAAATAATAAATGCTAAAAAAAATGGCGTTGATCATGTAAAAGTTATAATACCATTCACTAGATTATGAACGGTTCCAAAAAAATTGTGATCAGAAAAATCATGCCATTCATATTTCTGAAAATTCATAGACTATTGCACAAAAACTGAGATAATCTTCAATTTTGTGTTGTGACCTCTAAATATATTTTTTTTAAAAAAGTGACATAAATCTTGTAGACTAAAAGTATCATTCACTGGGCCATTATAGATGATCCAACCAATAAATTTCAATCAATGATTTTCCTCAAAATTCCATTCATGGACTAACGTAAAGGTACAAATTGAACAATTTCAAATAATACGTGGACAAATTCATACCTTTACCATATTACTAATTTTTTCAAGAACCGTTAGGCACTTTCTGTAGTTTATTTGTGCAATTTGATACAAGATAATATAATCTATGTGACAACCATAATTAAATATAATATTTTCTGATCGAACAATTGACTATATGAAAAACTTTAATAACATCAACCAGAGGACATTTGATTAATCAAAATTATTCCACGTATACATTAATCTCTAATATCTGGCGAAAAATGTCCAAATAACAATTACAATATAAATGTGATGGATAAGGACAAATACACAATAATTAGCGCGAATGGTATGTAGCTCTCTATGACGAAAAATTATATTGGAGGAGTATTTGATCTGTCAGTGCGATTTACTATTCAAGAAATGATCTCCAACACTCAAGAAGACATGTTTTCCCAGAATCACCTCGACTGGAGGCTGGTTCTCAATGCACTTTACATTTATCTGCAAGGTTCACACAATAAGGGGTGTCAAGAATCATATCGTTAGCTATGTACAATGTGAGAACACTTTAGAAGACTTATGTGTTGAATTGTACGACCATCTCATCTTAAAAGTTTCACAATTCAACAGAGTATTGGTGAAGGCAAGATGTTCCGAGTTAAATTTTCACAGCCACCCAAATAACCAAGAGGATTCAGGCTCATACGCGAGGAGTATAATGAAGTAATTAAGAGTGATGTGATAACCTAGTCGAATTTTGTTGACCATCTAAACTTTTAGACGAGATGGTCATAGAACTCAGAATTATGAAGGTATTGTTGTACAAACCTTTCCTTTTCCTTGTTGAAACTCCGATTTCAGGTTATGATGATCCCTCATCAGGAGGTAAGTTTGTAAACCTTGACAATACTGTGTGTTTCCTGCAAGATGAAGATGGTTTAGAAACAGAAAACCACCTCAGAATAACCGAAATTTCTGAAACAGGAATCTCAAATTCGACCTCCGTATAAAGCGGTGATGGCATCTGCATTGAACACTAGACTTGGTCTTGCTAAGGTGATCACAAAGGACAAGTTTGAGATTCCATGGAAACTCTCTTCGTCAATAGTTATCTGCAACTTACATAACTTGTTAATCGGTGTACAAGAAACTACAGAAATATTTTATAATAGACAGTTCTCCATTCTGATCATGAGAGACGATTCAAGTGAGCAACTAGCTCTGAATATTAACACTCAGACAACTCGCTAAGACCTACTAACACAACGAGGAAGAGGCTTCAGAACTTACTGCATGTGATGGGATCAGTTCAGCAGGAAGCAAAGGAGATCCAATGGCATCTTTAATATATGATTCCTGTAACGCCAAATTATTTATTAAAACGGGTGGACAAACAAAGTGACACAAACAAGTTCTGTTTTGGCAATAGAAGCAAGCATGCACTAGTTTTTTTTTTTTTTTTTTTGAAAATGGTAACGAAGCATGCACTAGCTTTTAAAGAGTGAACGTGCACTAAGCTACTAAAAAGAAGTAGATAAGAAATTAAAGTGAAAAGAAAAAGAAAGAACCAGAAAAAAAAAATGGGAATATGGCCTGACTAACTCAATATATAAGATGGAAACCCAAGATTCGACAATCAGATTCAAAATCAACAGAAACTGTTTCCTGAAGAACATCGAGTCATGATTATCATTTTTTGTCAGAAGTGATAAAAGCCCCTTCGGGCTCCAGGATTAATGATTGTCATCCCCTTTGAACTTCGCTCTCTGGAGAAAAACCATTTCAACCTCACAAAGACATTAGTACGGTTCTTAAAGAACTATATAGTTCGAGCATATGATATTATGTTTTCAGTCTCTTCATTAATTTCTCCCAAAATCCACCACACCCAAAAAAAAAAACCTCATTTTTGTTCTCATCCTGCATCAAACACCAGTCCCCCTTTCAATGCATTTCCATTCCTCCTGCCTTTTACATTCAGAAGTTCTCTTTTTCCCACCATCCTCCTTTATGCTCAATCCATGTCAAACTCCACCTGCAACCCCCTCCCCCCCCAAGAGTACTACCCTGGACGTAGGCTATGTCTGGGGAACATACTTGGAAAAAAAGAAAAGAAACTCTCAGCAGCTTACAACTCATTTTTCTCTAGCCAATTTATTATCTCTTATATTCCTTTAGTTCCCTATCCACTACTCTTTCCCATTGCTCCCCATCAACCAAGTTTTGCTTCTTTCCATTGCTTTAGTTGATCCCCGCCCCCAAACAACCCACTTCTACCCCAAGCATAACAAAAGGAATGCTCATCTTAGGACATGAAGGGTGTACTTTCCAGTTGCCACCCCGCAAAGTATGCAAGGGGAAGTATCACAGCCAAAGACTTGAAGGATCCGGCAATTCTGTAGATCTCCTTCTCTATCTAGAAGGCCAGATTTCACAAAGCCAAGTGCCTAGTAAAATAGAAACCATCAAGCAATACTGTGGACAAAATGTACCTGAGACTCCAAAATCTGCTTAGAGACTTTTTCATCATTATCCAAAGACTTGAAGAAGACCTCTACCATGTCAGTGGGTTCAAGCGCGGCTTTCTTTCTCAGTTTCTGGATCCTATTCACAACCTGCAAGCAGAGTTCAGCACCAAAGAAAATCATCAGGAATCTCCCTACACAACAGTAACCAATCAAAATACAAGTAAAAGTTCGACTATATCTGCAATTAATCGCATTGAGAGTAACTTCTGAGAATACCTCTCGAGCAACTCCAGCCTCAAAGAGTGAATCATCAGTACGCAAATCCAGTATCACTAAAACATCACCTGTATGTGCAAAGAATGAAACAAAACTATTAAGAAATCAGATGAAACATAATATTTAAATTTGTGAAGGAGGAGATGTTTACCATCCCCTGCTGCATCCATTTCATCCTCTTTCCTATTATCAGGACGTTTGAAACCCCTAACAATCTACAAGTACATTAAAAGTTTGAGTTATGCTATAATAATGATAATAACAATAATAATAATAATAACTCAAGCATTTTGAGGCAGTGCAAGAGGTGCAAAATAAGCAACAAAATCATTCCCGAGAATTTTGAATATTAAGATGAGCAAAATAAAATCTATTTTTTTCAAAACCTAAACTCCTGCTTCAAAATTAATATTGTGCTCCTGCTGTAGCAGCCAAATTCCATTTTTCTGCCAAAGTACAATCCAAATTAATTCTGAAGACAAGAAACAGATTCCTACTTAAAGAGGTTTGACTTAACTACAATAACAAGAGGATTCTCTACACATGCAATTCCTTTTCTCCTCCCACCCTTCCCCATCAATTCTCTTTTCCAGCAACTTATGTAGTCATCTTCAAGCCAAAGCAACAGACAGATATTCACAAACTGGCAGCACTTTTGGGCCGCAACTTGCAATTACTAAATAGGGCCAGCATAAATTTGCAGGAACCTTTGCTTTTTCAGCTGCCACTTTTTTCTCATTTCCATACCTGACAGGCAACTGACCTATTATACCCTTTGTACCCAGGGTTCAATAAAGCCAACAAAAGAGAACCCATAACAGAACTGCTCAACTCTTTCTGTTCCGACCGACAGATATGAGGAATTTAAAGATGCAAGTAAACATCATATTCACCTTGATATCAGTAAGCTTCAAAGTGTGTGAAGCAATAGTAAGTTCTCCCGCTTTCTCAAAAGCAATTATATCTGCGGTTGACATGGCCTTAACTTCTTTGGCAACAACACCCATCGACTTGCCCAACCTTTTTCCCAACACACTGAGACAAGGGGAACAGCTAACAAGGTTAATTCAGAGAACAACAAATGAAGACAAACTTGGCAAATGACATCTAGATCACCTGAAATCTGGTTCTGCACGCAAAGAAGCATACTTCAATGTGTCATTGCATGGGACCAAAGATTTAATGTTTAGCTCCTCGAGCACATACTGCAACCAAAAGAATCACAAGTATTGTGCTCCAACTTTATCACATTGATATATTAGTTAACTAAATTAGAGTAATGAAATAATGTAAATAAAGGATTATAAGACTATTTTTTTTACAAGGACTATAGAGACAAAGCAAAAAATAAATAATAGAATAATAGGTTAATAACACTTCAAAGGCATCAGAATGGAATGCCTGTAAAAAGACAACACTATAACAGACCTCTCTTAGTTTGCCCGCAATATCACCAAGGAATTCTGAATCTGGATGTACAACCACCATTTCCCTGAAAGAAGACCAACAAACCAACATGAACTTTTGCCTTTTGTTCTGCAGGGGTCGGGGAAGAGAAAAGTGCAGAGGCCAAACCTGAGTGGAGTTTTAAGAGGTTTGTTGTGACGCTCACGAATATTTCGTGCAAGGTCAATAAGTGTCATCATCCTATTAACACTCTGCTCAATACGCTCCCACCTCTGAAATGATTTTAAACATGCATGAAACAAACTTGAGGCAGAGAAGAATGCAAAATCCGGCACCTCATATTTGAAGAACGGCAAGAAAAGGTAATATAGGAGATCATATGTACCTGCCCTTCCACTATAGGATAGCTGCAATAGTGAATGCTCTCCTCTGATCCTTTAGAAACTTTCCGCAAATTTTGGTAAAGAACCTCAGTGAAAAATGGAGTTAATGGTGACATAGCTTTACAAGCAGTCAGAAGCACCTATATCAAATAAAGGACCTACTGTGTTAGAGAGCCACTGGCAGAAGAACTCCAACTCATAGCGGGATGAAATTACTAAAGTAGGCACAACAAAAGAAATAAGCTACTTCGTAGTTCGTACAACTTGGAGATGGCACTTACATAGTAAAGAGTTGAAAGAGCAGTTCTGCAGTCTCCTTCACCAGTACGGCCTTTTAGTCTCTTCCGATTGAACCGCACATAGATATTTGTTAAATTATCAAGAAATTTTAGGAGATATGGAACCACCTGCAAAGAGAATAGATAGACAAAACATTAACACGGATGCTAGTTGCAAATTATAAATTTCCTATAACCACACACTTTGGCAAAGAGATCATGTGCTTCAATCTGCATTTCCATCTTTAAAGTTTAACCATAGACGTGAACTTGTGGATCGCACATCTCTTGTAACCACAAACTTCGACAAAGAGACCTGTGTGTCTATTTGCTGAGTTTCCAGCTTTAACCATAGAAAAATCTGAGAAGTGTCTCAGCAATGAAATACAAACATATGGTATTCTTGTTCAGACATCAAAATTAGGACTCAGCACAAACATTTGTAGGAATCAGGTTTTGAAGACAAATATAGAAGCTACTAAGCTCCCTGTAAACAGTTAAGCACATAAACTACATTCATTATCCGACAAGATTGGAAAACTAACCGTGTACAATCTATAAGCATCCATTTCCTGCCGGACGAAATGCACTAAGCTCTGAGTTGCAGAATTGATCCATTGGTCTAAGACATTCGAAGAACTCTGCAAAGTTTTCTGATCAGTAGGAATGAATGGTCCAAACCCATCAATCTCAAGTCTTTTTGCATTCTGAACAAGGAACCTATATGCATTGTACCATGGCAAGAAAACATCTTTCACCTGCATTGATATAATCATTTCCAAATTAGGAGAAAACTAAAAGTTTCCAAAAGTAGTTACTAAAATAACTGATTAAAATCATAGAGATGGAATGCCAGCATAGGTAAAGGATACACTTACCACAGCAAAAACTCCCTCTTTCTTAAAGCGCAGAGGTTCAGCACGGACAACAGGGGAGTTTATCAGGTATAAACGCAATGCATCCTGCACAACAAACATAAGTAGTTATAGTCTTTCACCATAACCCGTCAATCAGAAGACTGGAGCATCTCATGTAACAATTGAGTAAATGAAGAAGCTCATGATTGGCACAACTTACAGCTCCATAATCATTGATAACTTCTGATGGTTGAGGATAGTTCTTTAATCGTTTACTCATCTTCTTCCCATCCTCAGCCAGGACAAGACCATTGCAAATGAGGTTTCTAAAAGCAGGTTTCCCAAAAAGGGCGGTAGAAAGGACCATAAGGGTGTAGAACCTGCAATACATAAGAACCTTATAGAATCCACTCTTTGAATTTTGGATCTTCTCTGACTTGGAATACATGAAAAGAACTAAGCTCACAGAACATTATCAGAATATAGAGAACATATTCAGAACATACCATCCACGAGTTTGATCGAGACCTTCTGCCACAAAATGACCAGGGAAATTGTTCTCAAAGAGCTCAACATTCTCAAAAGGATAGTGGATATAAGCATAAGGCATTGACCCACTCTCAAACCAGCAATCAAATACCTGGAGAAGTACGGCAAATACTTTTGTCAAAAAGCAGAACATAAAATTGAAAGAGAAGATTGAAAGGTACAAGCTCATTATAAAAGTTCAAAAAGAGGGGGTTAAATGTGGAAACTTCGTTGAACCATTAGGCATGGAATGCTTAACAAGCACTTCAGCTATATAGGTAGAATACTTCAGAGCTAATACTATTGAATTTCATCTTGCAAAACATTTTCAATGTATTAGTTCCTAAGAAAAGAATTTGAGTTCACATAAGTGGAACACATGTATCAGCCCTCAACAGGCAGACAGACAAAAAACAAAAAAATGGAGAAAATCTTGGAAGTGGCAGTCCGAGGTAGCAGAAACCCATTTGTTTCAACTACGTATTCATTACTGCTCTCCTGACAACTAAAAACTTCTCAAAGAATAAACAAATAACACTGAGAATGTAGACAATTCCAGCAGCAAAAGGCAATAACGCACACTTCATTAAAATAGAGACCAGTATCTCATTTTTCTCACATACAGCCCTGAAGCAACATTTATGATCTTATCCAAGTCAATATCAAATATTCCACAGGTTAACACGAGAATCAACATTTCAGCAGACAAAATCAGCATCAAAAGTCCTACAATAAATTTAAATGGACTCTTTTTTTGATAAGGCAAATTCAAACGGACTATTAAAATGTTTTCCTAGCTTAATTTGTTCTTCCCAACGATTGGCAAATATGTGAAATCCTTTATTAATCCAAAAGAAAAAAGAACCATTAATTTGCAAATTGATTCAACCTCTTTAAAATGAAGCAAATAACTTGAAAATATATCTGTCAGATATACTTTTGGATGATAAATGCAATATCAATGCTGTGGCAGCCTACTATTAAATGACAGATTAACTGGTCTTACATCCTCCACACGTCGAAGAACGCCAAATTCAGTCCCCCGACTGGATGGGATGGTTATGTGATCAATGTAGTGACGATGCAAGTCTGTCACCTGCAAATTGAGCAAGAGGAAAACCGTTGGAAGTTAATTGTCCTGAATAAATAGAACTTGTTACTTTTCTTCAAAAAAAAAAAACTTAAGACTGCAAGGAACCCAGCAAGAGGATTACTGGAGAGAAAAATGCTACATTGAAGGATAAGATTTTTCTAACAGCTCTTAAAGTTTTTTAAGGCTGTTCTAATTTTAAGTTTGAACATAAATAGCAGTACTCTACAACATGGGTACTTTATGAGGTCTAGGACTCTAGGTATATATAAACTAAACATGAGGTTTCTAGTTTGTTTTTGTATTAGATACTCTATTCTTCAGGAAAGATGGTTTCATCTCTTTGCATATATTCTTTTTATTTACTTCACTGCTTCATTTGTGTTCCTTCTGGTTATATATCCTTTGTTTCCAAATGATATACATAGACCTCTTTCTTAGCTATCTGATGCACCATAATGGCATAATGTCTTATGAAACATACAGAAAACCAGCAAACATGAAATTATTTATAAATAAAAAAGCTGGAAACACCAATGTAAACTTTATGCAGATGTACTTCAAAATAAAGGAAAATGGAAACTTAAAAGAAAAATTCAACTTACGATAAAACTCAGTCACATGCAAGAGCTTATGACATATATCAACATCAAACAATGAATCCTCGGAGAAAGATGATAAAATATTTTTTTTTGACAAAGAAAGATGATAAAATATTAAAAAAGCAGTAATTTCTTTTTAATTTCCCTTGAAACTGAAGGAAGTGAATTTCATTAAGAGGCTAGTTAATACAAAAAGAGAGAATTATAAATTCATCATCAAAATAGAATGCTGAAAGTAAAACAAGTACTACAATGTCGAAACGAAGGTAAAACCTTAGCACCGGAGAGCTTTTCCAGTTTGTCAATGGAATCCATAACAACTATCTCCTCACCATCCTCACTAGCCCACACAGGAAGAGGAGTACCCCAGAACCTACTTCGGCTAACAGCCCAGTCTCTTGCATTTTCTAACCAATTGTGGAAGCGTTTTTCCTGTAATAAAATAACACAATAAAATGAAGATCCAGATGAATTACTGGGTTATGTAAAGACAACTTATAAATTCCAGCAATCATGATATGTTGATGAAACAGAAGGCAGTTAGTTACTATTCATATTCTGCAAAGCTTCAATAAAAGTACATGAAACCTAATTCACAGCCTCACAGAACTCATACCTAGAAAAGCAACTGTGCTTCAACAAAAGTGGATGACAGCTAATATCTCCCACTAAAGTAGGATATTACTGACAAATACCAGGCTCAGCAGTGTAGTACTACATCATGTAGGACTATGGAATGTGGCGTTTAGAAAATTAATTTTACTCTGTATTTAAAAGGCAGAGGTGTGGGAAATGCTTTACCAATGGTGCCACGGAGCATAAGCCCAACAAAACTTTACTCCCTCCGGTCCATTTCACTTGTCGCATTTTTCTTTTGCACACCCCTTAAGAAAACACTAACTAAAAGGGTAATTTGACTAGATTAACCTTATTTATTATTTGATCTTAATTTAATACTACTCTTTTTTCACCATATTAACCTGTCTCCACATTAATTGAGCAAGGGTAAAGGTCAAAACTAATAATTAATTATATCTTATTTTCTAAAATGACAACCATTTTGGACTATTATTTTAGTGTAATATTTTAAGACATGAACATTTTACAATCTCAAATACATTAAAATTTGAATAAAATTCAAAAGAAAAGGCAACAAAACAAATTTAAATATCTAGGCAGCAGCAACAACATACCCCGTGTATTCCCACAAATGGAGTTTGGGGAGGGTAGAGTGTACACAGACTTGTTACGATAAACCCTCAACTAAAGAAAAAACAATTTAAATAGCTAGGCAGAATGGCATATATACAAAAAACAATAAAAAAGACACGAAATTCAAAATGCTATAACAAAAAAATTCCAGGATGTTGTCATCAAAAATTTCCAGGATGTACGTGGCAAACAATCCAAGTAAAGCATGCATGGGGCGTTCCTATTAGAACACTAGCCCGATCTACCCCACAGTATTGGGGCAACGCCCAAGGTGAGCCCCAACAACTCTTTTGTAACATTGATTTTTCTGATATATGATATATCACTACATTACGAAACATGTGGATATCTCAACATTCCTAAAGGTCTAACTTCATACGAAGATTGTTCCATGGGAGCTTTGATCAGTAAGCATTTTGTAGTGAACTCCACCAACACCTCAAACAAAGTAATACAGGGAGATCAATATGGAGTAAATTAAAAGGCTTCTTCGGGGGTAAGCCAGCAGCTAGCATGTGCATGGAGTAACAATGGATAATGTCTGACAATAATGTAACCAACACAAACCGGTGTAACAAAACAAATCAGCAAATCAAGTAAGTATAAATTACTGTGAGCACAGTACTTTTTCAATTATGACAACAAAAAAGATAACTACGGAAAGGAAATACTAACTAACCTTCACAAAATCAGGAACCCAGTAGGTTTGCTTATTGTTCTCTAGCAATTGATCCTTAATCTTTTCAACCATAATAAACCTGTCCACACCAACAACAAACCATCCCGAATTATTTTTTTTAATACAGAGATCAATGGATGTATGATGGCATATGAGAAGATAAGCATTATTGGTTATTAAAAAGAGAAAATACACATTATTAAAAAATGAAAAGAATATTAAAAGAAAACGACTTATCAAAGTAAAACATGCATGTCAGGTGCTAATAAAATTCACAAATTTTCAATTGCCATGAAACTAAAAAGGCAACCCAGTAAATCATGAATAAGCAAGCCAGCAATTCAAGAAAAATGAAAGAAGACATTAAAAAGAATTCACAAAAACACAAACCAACAATAAAGCTTAATAACATATAGATGTGGGAAAGCATGATTTAGATGCTTGAACCGTTGATGATCCTTCCAGTCCTTTTTTTCATATATATGGTAAAACAAAAAAAACCGGGGCCAAACGGTGGCTTTTTCCAACTTGCTCCCTGGTGACACAAAACACCCAACCTGATCATTTGAGTTGGAGGCCATTTCTGCTAGGCTATCTCATTTCGATTCGCTGTCTAGGAAGGGAAAGGAAAGACAGAAAACCTGCGCTTACGTGCTTGCCATTCGTGTCGTGCTCTCTTTCTCTTGTCTATTGATCTTTCCATTAGCCAGAAAAAGTAACTCTCCCACTTCTCTCACTTGCATTGCAAGAATAATTATTGTATAAAACAAATGTGTTTTGCATTACAACATCCTCTTTTTCCGTCAAAAAGGCAAAGTTTGAAAGTCAAATTTCCCTCATTTACTTCCCTTTGAAGCAACATATTGACCCTTGTGATCCAAATCAATTCGCCTCTTCAAACTAAATTAAACACAGTTAAAATATATGGTTTATATATATATATATTAGTTCATTATGGCATAACTTTAAAAACTCTAAATGCAAGTAACTGCTATATTAGCTCTTTTTTCTCAACGTGTGAAAATTATGATTGGCACCTTTTAGTGTAATAGTCTAACAGAGTTAGTTTTCCTTCTAAATGTTAGCTTTTTCCTTGATGGTAATCTCCTGAGTGGATGTAGGCCAGTTCAGTACTCCTCCAAGGGCTAAAGTTCAGATGAGCTACCACAATCAACTAAAAGGAGAGGTTGAGCTGCTACCACCAACATTCAATGACGGTTAAAACTTATATTAGAGAACTTCAACTCTTGAAGAATAGACAGACCTTCTAGGATATCAATATTACATTTCAAAAGAAATTGTGCACCTGATAAAATATTGGTTGATGTTTCTACAGAAGAAGATTTTTTTTAAATACTGCATAAGAGGAAGGAACTCAACAATTTTAGGACATGGGTTTTCATGTGGATAGTAATCTACTAACTAAAAAAGGATGTGTTTCTATTTAATTTGGCTAACATCAAGGTTACGGTTCTGCAATACTCATTTTAAACCAAACGACTGCTGATGAACCAAAGAGTGTAATACAGAAAATTCAGGAATCAACACCAGCTGGATTTTTGTGGACCAAGATCCTTAAGATAACCAATCTCAGCTACTTAACATCCGAACCAAAAAGAGTTGTGGTAGAGTGGTAAGTACTCCTTCATCATTTACCGGAGGTCTCGGGTCCGAGCCCTGTTGGGTATGGAGTTGCCTTTGTTAGGGATCACTTTAACCCCCATATGGGACTTCCGTCGAGCACCAATACGGGTGCCAGACACTAGGTAGGAAACCAAAAATAAATATAAAACATCCGCTATGATACACTCAATATCATGTAATTCAAAGTGAGATTATCAAAAGAGAAAATGGAGAAAAGCTAAGTACATAAGGAGAGAATGCAAAACAAGCTGATTCTCACTCCAAAAAGCCATAATCTCAGAGGACTAGATAAATACAGAAGCATAACACAACAGAAAAATAAAGGATAGAAACAGTGAGTGATGCATGGAATGATCTGAAGTATGTTACCAGCTAGGAACTGCTCTATAAATCAGAGGTGTATCAGATCTCCAGCAAAAAGGGTAAGAATGCATGAACTTTCCAGATTTAACAAGCCTTCCTTTATCCTGAACCAAACAAAAGTATCTTAAGCATGGATATTGACCATAACTAAATAAATGACCATGAGTTTATAAAACCATAAACAAACACAATCCCTCACTCAGATTGAGGAAAAGCTACCTACAAGCTCTTTGATGGGCATTTTCAGCCGCTTTTATTCAGAAATATTGTGCCACAAAAAGTAGAAGACTCTCTTACCTTCACTGCTTGAGTGATATCATTATCTGCATCCTTTACATATTTTTCTCTGAAATCAGTAATCCTATCCGTAAAGCGGCCATTATCATCTACCGCCACAACCAGGCTCTCCCCCTACAGAAAGAAAAATCAAAACAAGTCAATTTCATTGGAGCTCAGGTCACAATATCATTAGACACAACAAATACAAAAAGGTTGATTTAGTCAAACACTTGGATAAATGGCTTGCAGTTACAATATATGCCACTTAATTTGCAAAGAAAGAGCAAGAAAAATGCCATAATCCACAATGTACTTCCATTGCCTAGAAACCCATGATTCCATGAAAATCCAAATATTTCTTAGATAATTTTTAGAGCCAGAAGAGATGGTGAAGATTGATTTACTCATGTATATAGTGGTCAGTATGGAGGGAGAGATGTCAAATGTAATGAAGATAGGTCCAATTCCATTCACAGAGCCAGATGGAATTGTATTGTATCTTTAACATTTTTGGTGTAAAGAGCTATGTATTGAAGATATTGAACAGATAATAGATCTGATAGGGAGTCTTTAATTTTAATTTTTTTGTGGTGGCAGCATATCCTCAATGCTGAAGAACACAAATTTACCCGTTTCAAAAAAAAAGAAATTAAGGGGCAAGAAAGACCATCAAAACGCCGAAGTAAACAAGCACAATCAGCTACTAATATTTTCACAAGCCCCCATGACATCATTCCAGTATATTTTCCCAGGAAGAAAGGATGATCCCAAGTCAGATGTTGCATCGGAAAGTAAAAGCGATAAACTCATGCAGGTCCTAACACTTGTACGAATGTAATACACAGCCAATGGAAAGCATATAAGTTCCAGAGCATATATACATATACAGACAATGTCACATGTTTTCTATTACAGAAAATAGGATTAATTGCAAGAATACTTTGAAGTTCCATAAGTTCTCGAACCTTATTGATTATGTTGTTTGCAATACAAACACGATAATCGTCCTCACCAAAGGCAGGAGCACAATGAACAATTCCAGTCCCACTGTCAGAAGTCACATAATCATCTGCAACGACTCTGAATGCTGAATCAGAAAAATCCTTGAAGTAATCGAATAGTGGAATGTACCTGCATTGAATATCTATATAAGCTTTCTGGATAAAATATCTATAAGTTAACCTTGAAAGTCAGTACTGGCACAGAAAGTTAAGTTCACCACTGATCAGATTTGTTAGTCTCATGCAAAAGAAAAAATCTTAATTGTGGGAAGGGATCATACAACAAAATGACCACATGTATTGGTGCTAAAAATACAGAAGAACAAATTGAGTCATGCTGATACTTCTATAAAATTTTACCTTATCAACCAAAAAAAAAGAGTCCACATAATAGGTCCAGGTAAAAGAGAATGTCCAAAATTTTCACAGCTATATGGTTAAAATCATATAAAAACCAACACTGAGGTCCAAGAAGGTTAAAGAGAATCTTTGGATGTACTAGGATACATAATACACAAAACGCCTATAAGCCCTTCCACTACCGGTATCTTCTCTGTTTTCCTGCCTCTATCTTTCTAGCTTAAATAAAGTGAACTCTGCCATGCCCCACAAAATTTTATACTTAGCAGACCACCTAACCACCCAATCAATCAATTACCATCCAACCCATCCAACCACCAAAATAGAGAGATGGTAGTTGGGGGTCCCATGTGGAGGAGGGTAAGCATGCCATTGCCAAGTATGCCATTTTGCATCTTCTAAGAAACGGGTAACCACTATAATGTTCATCATCTTCCAAACTCTCCCATTTATTCCAAGAAAAAGGACAGCAAAAGGGAACAAGGAACAGTAACTAGTGGACAGGATCCTAAAATCAGATATTAGACACACACCGGGAACCATACATCCTAACATGCCTAAAGCCACTACATTGAAAATTTCTTTTGAGAAAGATAATCACTTCATTTGACAGTAGAGTTCAATTCTTAACCAAAACACTTGCATATCATTTCTTCACATAAAAGAAATGCTCCATTTGACGTCCCTTGGTTTTGACAATTTGCTCTCTTAGGATCTTTCTTTTCTTTTCATATTTTAGGGTAAGGTTAATTTCCTAATTAGGCAAGTCCAACATTACAAGTAAAAAAAAAAAAAGAAAAAACTTGGGATCATACCCAAAGAAGACTTCCCAGTAAGAGGAGGTAGAGAAGTGTGAAGTCACACCTGCCAGTTACACAAATGATACGAACCAAATACAGCCGTAGAGTCAACAATCTATCAAAATTCAATGTGCTGGCAAGTGTCAAAGATTGACCTTTCAAGGAGATAGTTTGAATAATTGAAGTCGTAGCTGGTAAAGTCATTAAACAAGTTCAACGAAAACAAAACAAAAAAACTGAGACAAATTACCAATGAATGGCTTTTATTTACAATGTGAAGCATGAGTTGGTCAGGTATGAAGTAGTATACAAGGTAGAAGACATGTAAATCAAGTGAACCTCAAATTAGAACATAAAGATGAGAGGATCACTTCCATCAACTTCCGTTCAAGATACTAGCTACCATATTGCGAATGACAAGAAAAAAACTTTGTGCAGCATATGAAGTGACAAAGTTGAAGATGAAAATTGCTCACTTCTTCCCCACTAGGGACGACCCAGGAAATTTATCCATCACTTCATAAGTTTCGACATTCTGTGATTTACCACCAGAAGGCTTTGTCTTAGAATTTGGGATTTGAGTGTCAGCAGCAGGTCCATTTGGGGCGACCTTTTTGGCCTTCTCAACTGGTAGCTCAGCCAATCGAGATTCCGCCACTACATAGATCTTCCCGTTGAATTTATTGCGAACCTGATTACATAACCAAATCAACATTAACAAGCTTAGTTTAGAGTAAATATTACCAGATTTACACACCTGTTCCATACCAATAAAGAAATATGATACATGTTTCTTTTCTTAAACTGAATAAATCTAATCAAGAGAGTTGCACACTCCAATTAAATGACTGTCATCTAATGTACAATTTGATTAAATGTAATGAACAGTTAATACATCTCAGAACAGGAAATTAACAAAACTGAAGACCTTTGGCTTATAACAACAATACTAACTGCATTTGAAGCACTATAATAAGTTAAAGTAACGACAAGCCCTTCAGACTCCGAAAGTAATGTCAATCCAATTAAAGCAACAATTCACTCAAATTTCAAACCATAAGTTTTACTAAAGGACTAACCTTGACGTATACAAAATTGGCGTTGACGCAAAGAGCAAGATTACTTGGAAGGGTCCAAGGAGTAGTAGTCCATGCAACAAAGGATGCACCCTCAGGATCATCAACTATAGGGAATGAAACCATGATTTCAGGGTCGCTTACTTCCTGCACCAGACCCAAAAAGGAAAATAACTTTTTAAACTTTGTGATGAAGGAAAGACAATTTCATAAAAGCACATAAATAAGCAATCACCAGTACAAGGAGAAAAAAATTGCACTTTGAGCGCTGCTAAATGATTTCCATTACAGACCTTGTAATTTGAATTAGCTTCAAAATTGGATAATGGAGTCTTCAAACCAGTACTATAAGGCATAACCTGCAAAAAAAATCAGGAAAAGAGTCAAATTTCTTTCAAACCCAACTACACTGGCGTGAGCCCATCTGGTCCAATATTGGTGAAGTTTGTCTGACACTCACATGAGTTCAAGCATTCTGGCTGGTAGATTGATCAAGGTAGCAACAAGCCCAGACAGGCAGATCATAGTGGGAAAAAGGAGGTTTTCCTCAATCCGAATACTCATTTTTTAATTTGATTTTATTTTATTTTTGAGAAAGATTACAGTATTACAATTATTTAGCACAAAGGTTGTGCTGATAGCCATATAATACTCAATAGATTGTTCTTTTTAGATTTTATTTTTTGGGGAAAAAAAAGATACTAGATCAAGCATCATCCTGAATAACACTGTTGTTTCTTTCAAACCAACTACACCATTGTATCTGGCAAGTGGAACCCATATGAGTTTGAGCTTGCCGGCTCTTGGATAAATTGAGGTAACCTTTTTCAATAAAAAGATTAGAGTATTATAAATTTTCAGCATAAAAAATTTTGACGAATTGATTTTTCTTTAGATTTTATTAAGAAGCACACATCAAGCATCATATTGAATTACACCATAAATTCAAGAATAAGAAAAAAGGATAAACCTTTATAAATAAGTTCCTTCTAAAACAACTAAAACTAATGTTTCTTTTACCCAGCTACACTACGGTTTCCTTCAAACCCAATTAGACTGATTAAAGCCTGTCTGTTCCAATCATGGTGGACAAACTTATCCGGCACTCGCATGAGCTTAAGCATGCTGGCTGGTGGATTAATTGAGGGAACCCACAAAGACTGCTATTAGCAATATAATACTCAAAGAACTATTTTTTAATTAATTAAAAAGCATATTATTTTTGTTACTATCCTCAAAATAAAAAGCATACTACTTTCTAATTAACTATCGGAAACAGCGTCTCTCTACCTCTCTCTACCTCTGAGTTAAGGGTAAAGTATGTGTATCTTATGTAGCTGTTGTCATACTACTTTTTAATTAAGCATCAGCTTGAATTATACAACAAGTTGAATACTAAGAAAAAAAGGACAAACCTTGAAGCCTCTATAAACAAGACCCTTTAGAAACAACTAAACTACTGTTTCTTTTACCCAGCTACACTACAGTTTCCTTCAAACCCCAACTACACTGATCTGAGCCCATCTGTTCCAATCATGGGTGACAAATTTATCCGGCACTCACATGAACTTAAGCATGCTGGCTGGTGGATTAATTGGGGGAACCTTTTTCTCAGCACAAAGACAGTTGATAGCCATATAATACTCAATAAACTGTTTTTTTAAAAACAAAAGAACGACAAACCTTGAAACTTTATAAATAAGACCCTCATGAAGCAACTAAGCTACTGTTTCTTTTACCCATCTACACTACTCCGGCACTTGTATGAGCTTAAACATCCTGGCTGTGCCTTTTTCTCAGCACAAAGACTACTGCTGACAGCCATATAATACTCAAAGAACTGTTTTTTTTTAAGTTAAGTAAAAAGCATACTACTTTCTAATAAAACATCAGCTTGAATTATACATAATACTCGTGAACTGTTTTTTTTTTAGTTGAGTAAAAGGCATACTATTTTGAAATTAAACATCAGCTTGAATTATACAACAAGTTGAAGAACAAGAAAAAAAGGACAAACCTTGAAGCCTCTATAAACAAGACCCTTTTCAAACAGCTTAGCAAAAACCCACCAAACACTCTCCATAAACTTCGAATCCATAGTCTTATACCCATTCTGAAAATCAATCCATCTCCCCATTCTCACCACAGTTTTTTCCCATTCTCCAACATACCTTGTCACAATAGCCCTACATTCCTCATTGTACTTATCAATCCCCATTTCAATCACTTGTTGTTTAGTCTTAATCTGAAGTTTCTCATCAATTTCATGTTCAACTGGTAATCCATGACAATCCCACCCAAATCTTCGGGTCACATGATGACCCGTCATTGATTGATAACGGGTCACAATATCTTTGATCGTACCAGCTAATATGTGGCCATAATGAGGTAAACCTGTTGCAAATGGAGGACCATCGTAGAAGATGTATTCGGGTTGATTTTTGGTCTTTTCGAGCTGGGTTTCGAATGCTTTGACTTCTTCCCACCATTGAAGGATTTTTTCTTCTTGATTTGGGAAAGAGAAGTCTTTGCCTTCACATACATCTTCCATTGATGTGGAGGGGAAGAGACGAAGATAGAATCGGCGTGGAGAGATGTATAGAATTTCCTAGGGTTTAAGAGCTAGAGTGAGGAAGAAGAAGGGGGTTACCACAATAATGTTTACTCTTTTTTTTTTACCTATCGGCCCACATTGAATCCCGACTAATGTCATAGCTGAATCTCGACCAATTTAAATTTGGATTACCTATGATTCTATTCGAAGAAAAGCTACTTATCAAGGATTTTTTGGTCACAACTAGTGTTAAGTTTTAGGGAGAGACGTCGTTTGGCTTCATTTTTTTTTGTGATCGTGATGTTCAGACTCACTTTTACTCACATTGATTAATTTTACGTAATATTTGTCACTTTTCACCTACAATAGATATTAGGTAATTTTATTTATCAAAGCTATGACAAATGGAAATCACCTAGTATCGTTTAAACCTAAAAATTTGTGAGTTTGAAAAAAAAAAATTAACATGAATGATGATTGTTGACACCCAATTTTGGACCTCCACAATATAAATTAATCACCGAGCTTCCTCAATTTCAAACGATTTGAAATAATTGATTTTATAAAAATTCAAAATATGTTTCAAGATATTTTAAGAATCTTATTCACTTTTGTAATATTTTAAATAATAAATATGTGTTATATTGTTACGTGTGTAAACTATCTTGAAAATATTTCATTTTATTTTTGTTAACGTTAAACACTTTATTAATTTAATTTAGTTTGAATCATATGTATATTTTGAATTAATTAGTTTGATTAAGCTAATTATGTTATCTTGTTGAAATTAAGAGGCTCATGAATTAATTAATGTTAATTCGTCTTATTTAAATTTTAGCCGAATTTATTAATCAAAATCAATTTGGCTACATTCATTGATTCAAGTTGGTTATAATTGAAATTCGTTTGGGCTATCATTTAATTGCAAGCTTAGCCATTTGTTCATTTGTTTACCCCATCCTTAATTCAATTTTCAGAACGTTTTGGGCCTCCCACTTTCTCAATCAGCAGCCCATGCCTTTGTTCCCATTTCCCAGCCCATTTTTCCCCTTTCTTTAGACCCGACCCAGCCCACCTTTTCTTCAACAAAGAAACCCAGAAAACCAACGTGAACAGCACCCATCCGACTCCAACACGTTTTCTTCCTCCTCACGTCCCTTTCAAACTAGTACAGTCGTACAGCAGCAGCAAATCGCGTGGGATCGTCCTTATGGCCTTGAGATGGAGCCACGTAACACACAAAGGACAATCGATCGATCCCAAGCGTCAATTCGCCCTTCCTCTTTCGGAATGGGTTGAATTTTCAGAAAAAGGGTGTTTGTCCAAAGGGGTGAAAGTTTTTGAAGTTTTGAATTTGGAATGGGCCTTGAACCCGAATTTTTCGTCCCTTTTCCCCCCAAATCTGCCCTAGTTCTTCTGCTATATATAAAAATTTTGTTGTCTTTGCTTTGGGGGGGATTTTTTTTTCAATTGGAAATTTTGAACTAAGGCAAAGAGAATAGCTTAAGTGACATAGCTAAAATACGTACAAAATACACTACGAGAAGGCAGAGGAAGCAATTGATTCCGGTGTTCGAATTTGATATTTCGCTCGGATTTCTTGATCATTGCTCGAGTTGGAGTTTCTGTGTGGTGGAACTCGTCTCCCTGTTCGTCCTGTCTCAGTACGCTGCCCTCGGAAAGGTGACACTCCTTCCGACCTTGGTTCAGTTTCTCTTTAAATTATAGGGATTTCTCTGTATTGTTCTCCTGGCTGTTATGAAAAGTTCTCAGTGTCTTAATCTACAATCTCTTCGCACGTTGTTTAGTTTAAGTCGTTATGCCATTTAGTTTGGAAACATGATCTAGTTGGATTTATTTTAAGCTCTAAATCATAGTGTATGTAATTCTTCGGTTGCAGCCTTTATACTTGTCTAAAATCGATTTAATCTTACTCGATGTCTATGATATTTTGCCTAGTATGAGTTCTCTTCATGTTAGTTTTGTGTTAGTTCGCCCTATTCCGTTTTCTTCTTCTATATCAAGTCCATTTGGTATGTCTTTGCTTTTTCTTTTTTTTAAAAAATTTCTTTTTTTTTATTTTTCTTATCCTCAAATCATGCCAAGACCGATTTCTTGTGATTGTTCCTAAGTTAGTTTCGAATTGTCGATATTTGGCTACCTCTTTCTCCATGTTCTGATTCATTCCTCTTTTACTGTTTTGCATGCTATGCGGTTAAGCTTACACCTCCCTTTCATTTAGATGTAGTAAAAAAAAGAGGTCTCATGTTTGCAATTTTAAATGCAAGCTTCATAACAGTTTTTTTTCCGTCATTTGACTTGTATTAGTTCGCATGAGGTTTGTACTAGTTTCTTTCGAGTTTTATGTTAGTAAATTTTTTATGATCGTCAACTGTTTGCTTAACTTCGAGATGTGTGCTAGAATATGATCGATAGTTTCGTATGTTCGGAAATCCAAATGATATAGGCTTCTGCGTGTATTTGAAGCAGTTTTATTCCCCTCTTAATGAAGTCTGCTGATAACTTCTTTTTTTTTTTTTCTTTTTTTTCTCTTTTTTTTAGTTAGATTATTGCATAATTGTGGATGTCATATTTACTTGTTTAATGACCTGATATGAGTCTTAGTATTAGCATTTCTTTGTTGAATCTTGATGAATGTGCATATTTGGGGTAGAATGGGTTATTTTTTTGCAATTGATACAAATTGGGCCGTATCTTAATGGTTATTTTGTTTTTTTTGTAGGATACAACTTGTTGTATAAGTTAGCATTTTTCTTTGTTCTCTTATTATATTATTAATGCTTTAATCTCTCTTTTTGCCTTAAGCTACAGAATGTTAAGTTTATTCTAATAGTTGACATAGTGGTTTGTCCCTATTTGCCTTTAGTTATAGAAAGCTTTGATTTTAATTAGCTTGCATTTATTGTGATGTCTCATCTTTAAACAATTCCTTCGTGTAGTATTTTTCTTTGCATGTTGGCCCGTAAATACTCTTAACAGTTTGGCCCATTTGCTTTTAGATTAAATATATTCAATTCCCCGTTGTTATGATTCCAATTATGCTTTAGCTATTTTATTAAGAGTCTCATTTTGATCAATTATTGATTATTATCTTGTTTTTTGCATGAACTACTTCAACGAGTCTACTGGACCCCACTCTACATACCCGAGTTGGTTTCCCATTGAGTCAACCCCCTTTCGAGCTAAAGAATTGATGAACAGGTCCCGAAGTTGAAAGAAGCAATAGATCGAGAAATTAAAAATTTGGGCCAAAGGCCCATTCTTAATTCAAAGAAAATTGTATTTTGGGCCAAAGCCCACTTATTAGCTATTGTATGTTAGTTTAGGACAGGTACGGGTTATTCAAATGAACCAAAAGCTCAAAACGAAAAAGGGCCCAAATACTGGCCCAGGCGGACAGGAAAACCAGATTTGGGCCTAAATCTCTTTCCCTCTTTGCTTTATTGTGTTTGCTTACTTGCCGATATCTGTTATTTAATCTTAAGGTTTTAAAAATTCAAAATCCCCAAAAGACACACATTCTGAATTAATCACTTAACTAAATTATTCATCTTTTACTTCACTTAAATAATAAATAAATAATTTCACAAAAATACCTCACTTAAATAATAGGTCAATATTTCCCTTTTTTTAAAAACAATTCTGACTATAAAGTTTTTTCTTGCAATTCAAGCTAAGTTAAAATTATTTTAGCCAAATAAATTAGTTGTCGGATAACCGCATTAGCGGATATTCTAGGTGCTTTAAAAACCTTCCTAGAATATTAATAGGAACTTCGAACCCCCTTAATAGTTTTCAATAGATTTACTGTTTTAGTCTTTTGAAAACAATAGTTTTCTTGATTTTTCTTAAAAAATTAAGTGGCGACTCTAAACCAGTCAAAAATATATTTTCCTAATAAAACAATGATATTTGAAAAAGAGTGTTCTATTTAGTCAGAAATATAAATTGAATGATTTTTATTTTGTGAGTAATTCAAAGTGAAAATAACGAAAATAATATTTTTGATGTTTTTTAAATGGTAAAACTACATAATTAGATGGACGATGTTTTTTAATAATATACTATTATTACTTTTACATTTAAAATATTATCTATCTTACCATTAATTAAGAATTTTCTATCATATATTGAGAAAGATACACTTACTTACATGCATTTTTGCTATCATATACATTAAAATATGGAGAAGGGGACGAGCGAGATTCGTTATGTATCCAAAATACATGTGAATCATACTAGATATACACTAGATATATGTCTATGTATGTATCTAGTGTAATTCACAACCAGATACATAGGAGAGTGTATATCTAGTGTGATTCACGTGTATTTGGGATACTTACAAATACATATATCTGTGTGATTCGCATGTGTTTGGGATACATAACGAATCTCGTTAGCCTCTCTCCATACTTTAGTATATTTGGTAGCAAAAATACATATATCTAAGTGTATCTTCCTCAATATATGATAGAAAACTCTTAATTATTGGTAAGATACGTAATATTTTGTATAAGTAACAATAATATATATGATAGTGAGTAATAATAATATTTTAAAACTCTAATTATACAGTTTTTCATTTTTTTTTAATGAAGAATAAAAAGTTTAATCAATTTCTCTAATATAATATAGATAAATTCCTCAAATTATTTTTCAAGGCTTAATACTAAATAAATAGAGTACCAATTAATATGAATAATGTAGAGAAGTAATTCTTATTACAATGTTTATACCAAATCCTAATATAACATGGAAAAGTGAAAATATTCTACCATCCGTTATATATATTCCCCAAATTGAGAATTATTGAAACAGAACACTACAAGTGCAGATACAGAAATTATCGATAGTCAAATATGCATGAAGGAAAATTAGCAATTAGAGCTGCGAAGAAGACAAAGAAGAAATCTATTGCAAATATAGAAAAAACTAATCTTTTCAAGCAAATTTCCATTAGCAATGGTGAAGAAACAACTAAATTTTCCAGATGCAAACAGAAGAAGAAATCAAATCAAATTTGTAAAGGTATCTTTCTGCTACTGCTACGGCCAGCTTGTACAACTAGGATATTAATCTATAGATATACCCATACCTTACTCTTACTCGTGTTTTCGAGAGATCCTCAACTCAAGTAACAGAAAAATACAAAATCAAAGAGGAAATTCTGGCATCTCTTTTTTTATCAATATTATTATCTGTTCATATAGGGCTAACCAACCAAAAATTTTAATTAAATTGCAGGGAAGAGAATGTCAAGTGATACTACAGAGCAGATGGATATTGTTTGTCCTCAGGTGAGTTTTGTAATAATCACAATCACAAGATCAATGCTAAAGCTCTACCTCAAAAAGGATCTTAATTTTCATATATATGTATATTGTGTGTCCTAAATTTTCATATATATGTATATTGTGTGTACTATGTAGGCAAGGGGAAACCAATGCAAAGAGGAAATAATTATCGAGATCCTAAGCAAGATACCCGTGCGGTCTATTCTTCGATTCAAATGTGTTTCAAAATCTTGGAAGGAATTAATCTCAGACCATTACTTTAAGATGAAGCATCTCGATCATGCCAAAAATGACCAAAATTCAAATAAACTTCTTATTAACAAAAAGTGCCTTGATAAGGATGATGTGTTTAACATATATTGTTCTACTTTATCGTCAGTTCAAGTGGTTGAGGATGAACACGAACTTGATTGGCCTTCAAACTGCAATCCAGAGGACTCCGTACTCTACTGTTCCTGTGATGGATTAGTTCTTCTCGCAATTTATAATGGACTTGATAGACACCTCTTGCTGTGGAACCCTTCCACAGGAGAATCAATAGTACTTCCCCATCCGAAATCTCGACCCAAGTATTGTGTATGTGGAATGGGATATGACGCAACTATTGATGAGTATAAGATCCTTGCTATTGACTTGCACGAAACATGTCAGGAAATAACCGTTGAAATTCTCACGCTAAAAGGTGGATCCTGGAAAGAAATTTGTAAATATCCTCCTGGCATTCACCGTGTGATCGGTGTTAAGGATTGTGGTATGTATTCTTTGGCATTTGTACATGGAGCATTTCATTGGGTTGGTTTATCATCACATTGTTGTACAATCGTTTCATTTAACATTTCAAACGAGATGTACGGAGAGATACCATTGCTAGAGCATATGTGCAATATAAACAAAGCAAGGTTCATAGAGTACGGCGTTTCAGTATTGGGAGGAATGCTTTGCTTTTGTTCTACATATTTTAATCCATGGGGAGGCATGTTCAAGTTGTGGATGATGAAAGAATATGGTGTCAAAGAATCATGGACTGAATTGCTTACGATACAAGGTGATTCAATTTTTTTTTATTCAGCAAAACCGATTTATATGTATGCGGATGGTGAAGTGCTGCTACGCTGCAATTATTTTGGAGTTCTTGGTTCTGTCTATAGGACATCCAGAGAGCGATTTGGATTATTGCCTCAATGTCGTACATTTAAGCAAGGAATGGTCTACACACAGAGTTTGATCTCTCCGAAATCACTTATAACATTTGCATAGATATAACTTGAGAGACGTAATAATGTTGCATTTATTTAGTATTTAATTGAAACTCCCTTTCTTGTTACGCTATTATTGCAATATGTTGCTCTTATTTTGTATTTAATTGAAATTCCATCTCTTATTGCATATTATGTCTTGTTACATGTTATTGCGATATGTATTGTTTATATGTAATCCTAAAACTCTACTTCATAATGGAGCTCTGTTTTGATCTCTACTTGCTAGAATGGCTATAAGATCCTAGTGTAAGAATAATAGTCACTTCTAGGCTCTAGGATCTTGTGGATACTTCTAATGCGGATTCTTCAATTTCGATGTCATACTTAAAATAATTTCCTTAATTCAATGTAGTACATTTTCACTAAATGGCTTAAAAGGCTCAAGAAAATTAATTATCAGAAATAAAAAAATCCACAAGAAAAAAAAAAATCAAATCACCACAGATATATGACACTCACATTTCAACTAACTAAATATTTAAAAAAATTATAGTTCGACATATAATTCAATTAAGAGAAAAAGGAAGAACGAAGAGAATTTCATTCATATACGTTTTCTTAGTTCATGATATTTAAGTATTGATTATAGGAATTGTTAGAGTAGTCTATTTTGTAAGACTTAAATTTTTTTTCATTGCTCCATACTAATTAAGATATGCAAGGTTTCTATTATTTTGGAAAGAAAAAAAATTAAGCATTAATGATGCATATATTGTCTTGCCCATTAGCCTTTTCTATAAATTTCAACTAGATTGAACATATTATTTTCATTTTAGTATTATTTTGTGCATTTATGAGTCTTAAAAATTTAAATTCGTATCTTAATTAAAAAATTTGAATATCATTATATTTATACCTACTCGCCAAATGAATATCTCATTTCACAAAATATTTTTATTTAGTATGTTTATGTCATGAATCCAGAATATTAGATTAGTGAGTATAAGTATAAAAAAAGAAGAAAGTTATTTTTTGTGTTTATATTCTTTTTTTGGATGATACAATGCTAACTTGGTGAAAAAAATATATAGTCAAAGGTCTGCCAACAAGCTATTTTTATACATATTTTTTCATATTTGCTACAAACAAAATATAGATGATGTTTTTATGTAACTTTTGGTTTAAAAGTTGAAAACTTAAGTTTTGAAAATGACTTTAATGTATATTATGATTTCTTCTATTTAGATTATACGTTTGAAAGGAATATTGAAAATACATTTGATTCTAATGAAATATACTTTTTAAAGATTTTAATATTTGAGTATTATCATAAATTTGGTAGGCATTTGGCCATATATAATTAGAAATTAAATATTTTTCACTTTACTAGAAAAATTTTAAATTGAAATTGTGTTTTTTTTTTCCACAAAATGAGACATAATATCATTTTATTTGAAATTCTAAATACAAAGGTAGTTGAGAAGGTTTTCAAATTTGAGATTCCAATTTCAAGTTTAATTTGAAATTTTTATGGTCAAAATTAATTTTCCAATAAAGTAAAAAAAAAAAAATTCTTTTAAAAAAGACAAGTAATATAGTTCTTTTATGCCGCGCAAAGGATAAGTTCACTAGTATAGTATTAATCATCATTCTAAAGAAACAATAGCAAAAAACTTACCATAACCGTAAAAGGATGTTTAAAAAGAAAGAGAAATATCTAAAGTTGTTATTGTAATACATCATTTTAACTAATGAAAATATTTATAATATAGTTCAAATAACGAAAGATTTAATATGTAAAAGTTTAATTGTTTTTTTAAAAATATTAAAGTATTAGGAATTCTTATCTATAAGTTTTTTTTAATGAAGGATAAAAAATCTAACATTTTTAAAGATAGTATGGATAGATTCCTAAAATATTTTTCGAAGCTTAATATTAAATACTATCAATTAATATAAATAATATTATAAAATAATACTACTTATTTTCTTAATGTGAATACCAAATTCAAATATGACAAGGAAAAGGAAAAGTAAAAGTAAAATATATATATCCGTAATTGAGATTGAGAATCAGTGAAATATATAACATTACAAGTGCAGATAGAGAAACCTAGCTTAGCTGTTTCAATCAAAGTTTAGGAATTGTCAATGTCGAAGAAGAAATCGAATATGTATGAGCGAAAATTAGCAATTAGAGATGCCAATCTATTCAAAGCTCAACAGAAGAAGAAGAAGAAATCTATTGCAAATGCAGAAAAAATTAGCAACTTTTTGTTAACAGAGCAGATGGATATTGTTTCTCCTCAGGCCATGGGAATCCAATTCAACGAGGAAATAATTATCGAGATCCTCAGTAAGATACCTGTGCGGTCTATTTTTCGATTCAAGTGTGTTTCAAAATCTTGAAAGGAATTAATCGCCGATCCTTACCTTAAGATGAAGCATCTCAATCATGCCAAAAATGACCAAAATTTCCATAAACTTTTTATTAACAAAAAGTGTGCTAATAAGGATGATATGTTTGAGTTATATTGTTCTACTTTATCGTCAGTTCAAGTGGTTGAAGATGAACAAAAACTTGATTGGCCTTCAAACTGTAAACCAGTGAATTCCTTACTCTACTGTTCCTGTGATGGGTTAGTTCTTCTTGCAGTTATCAATGGATTTGATAGACACCTCTTGCTCTTGAACCCCTCCACAGGAGAATCAATAGTATTCCCCATCCAAAATCTGAACCCAAGTATTGTGTATGTGGAATGGGATATGACGCAACTATTGATGACTACAAGATCCTTGCTATTGACTTGCACGATATATGTCAGGAAGTATCGTTGAAATTCTTGTGGGGTCCAGTCCCACTATTCCATTTTTGACTTCAACAATTGCTGCATGCAATTGTCAATTGTTGGCAAATTGCAATAGTAGCAAATGTTGAAAAACACAGCAATTAAAAATGCTTTCGGTGGCACAACTTTGACAATTTGCAGTTGCAAATTTCTTCTATAAATAGAGAGCCCTTTGCTCATTCCTAAATACACCAATTCACAGAGAGAGTAAAATATTTAGAGAGCTGTGAGGTTTCCATATACTATATAAGAAAATAGTCTGTGAAGAAAAATAGAGTGTGAGTGATATTTTAGTAAGGTGGAAATCAAAAGAGTGTTATTCCTTTTGAGTGTGTAGTAGTCACTTTGAGTATTGTATTCGTGACTACACAGTGTAAAATTTCTTACTATAGTGATATCAGTTACTTCTCTTGGCCCGTGGTTTTTCCCTTATTTAGAAGGGTTTTCACGTAAAATTCTTGGTGTCATTATTTTCCCATCTTATTTCCATTACTTTTACCATATATATTTTTGTGCTTGTCCGCGTTTTCCCAACAATCTGGTATCAGAGCCAAGGTTTTATCTGAGTATGCTCTGTGGTTGCAGCACAATCTGAACTTCCACATCAGAAAGATTTACTTTGATTTGCAATAACTATTTTTGGGAGGGAAAATGATGGAAACCAATACAAGTAGAATGGTCACTTTGAATGGTGTTAATTATGCCATTTGGAAGGGGAAAATTAAAGATCTACTTTATGTCAAGAATTTTTATCAACCAGTCTTTACCACTGTAAAGCCTGATAATAAAACAGATGAAGAGTAGAATCTGTTGCACAGACAGGTTTGTGGATTCATTAGGCAATGGGTTGACGATAATGTGTTGAACCATATTTCTGGGGAGACACATGCTCAAACCCTACGGGAGCATCTTGAAAGTTTGTATGCTCGGAAGACTGGCAACAACATAATGTTCTTGATAAAACAGATGTTGAGTTTAAAGTATCATGATGGTTCTCCGATGACAGACCATCTGAATAGTTTTCAAGGGATCATGAACCAATTATCTGCTATGGGCATCAAATTTGATGAAGAAATTCAAGGCTTGCTTCTACTTGGTTCCCTACCAGACTCTTGGAAAACATTTAGAACTTCATTGTCAAATTCTGCTCCGGATGGTGTGATCTCAATGGATTCCGCCAAGAGTAGTGTCTTGAACGAAGAGATGAGAAGAAAATCCCAAGGTTCTTCTTCGTCGAATGTCCTGATAACTGGCTCTAGTGGGAGAAACAAAACTCGTGATTCTCAGAATAGAGAACAAAATAAAAGCAAATCCAAAGGCAGGCTTAAGGATATTAAGTGCTATCATTGTGGCATAAAAGGGCACACAAAGAAGTTCTGCAGAAAGTTGAAGAGAGAGAACAAAAACAAAGAGGAAACTAAAGAAGATGGTAATGAAAATTGCCTAGCCACCATCACCACCGAAGATCTTGTTACTGTCCTTGATGCGGATATGATAAATATTGCTTGTGATGAGTCAAGCTGGGTTGTGGACACTGGTGCTGCATCTCACGTGACATCAAAGAAGGATTTTTTCTCTTCCTATACTCCTAGTGATTTTGGAACCTTGAGTATGGGTAATGAGACTATTTCTAAGGTGGTTGGTATTGGTACAATTTGTCTGAAAACTAGTGTTGGAACTACACTAGTTTTGAACAATGTGAAACATTGTCACGACCCGAGCCTACACCCTGGACGTGGCCGGCACTTGAAGACCATTGCTGGTCCCCAAGCGAACCCTCATCCTGGCTGACTACAAGCGGAAAATTGATTCAAGCATACAAAACTTAAAAACTGAAATAAAAGTTCATAAAACTTAAATACAAACTTTAAGTCCAAAGAAAACTCTGTATAATAAAATATATACAACTCGCCATAAAAAGGAAACTTTAGTCTTTAAAACATTTAATAAAATAAATGATACAGACTTCTCAACTATACTGACTATCTATGAAGCCTCT